>NC_069500.1:1405070581-1405370581 GCF_027579735.1 Bombina bombina
CTGCCATATATATATATATACTGTATATATATATAGTGCTGCCCTCTAGTGCTCTTGCAAAGTGATAACATTCTAGCAATACTGCTGCCTTATATATACTGTACATATATATATAGTGCTGCCCTCTAGTGCTCTTGCAAATGGGTAACATTCTAGCAATACTGCTGCCATATATATATATATATACTGTATATATATATAGTGCTGCCCTCTAGTGCTCTTGCAAAGTGATAACATTCTAGCAATACTGCTGCCTTATATATACTGTACATATATATAGTGCTGCCCTCTAGTGCTCTTGCAAAGTGATAACAATCTAGCAATACTGCTGCCATATATATATATATACTGTATATATATATATAGTGCTGCCCTCTAGTGCTCTTGCAAATGGGTAACATTCTAGCAATACTGCTGCCTTATATATATACTGTATATATATAGTGCTGCCCTCTAGTGCTCTTGCAAATGGGTAACATTCTAGCAATACTGCTGCTATATATATATATATATACTGTATATATATATAGTGCTGCCCTCTAGTGCTCTTGCAAAGTGATAACATTCTAGCAATACTGCTGCTATATATATATATATATATACTGTATATATATATATAGTGCTGCCCTCTAGTGCTCTTGCAAAGTGATAACATTCTAGCAATACTGCTGCCATATATATATATATATATATATATATATATATATATATATATATATATATATATATATATATATTATATACTGTACATATATATAGTGCTGCCCTCTAGTGCTCTTGCAAATGGGTAACATTCTAGCAATACTGCTGCCATATATATATATATATATACTGTATATATATATATAGTGCTGCCCTCTAGTGCTCTTGCAAAGTGATAACATTCTAGCAATACTGCTGCCTTATATATACTGTACATATATATATAGTGCTGCCCTCTAGTGCTCTTGCAAATGGGTAACATTCTAGCAATACTGCTGCCATATATATATATATACTGTATATATATATAGTGCTGCCCTCTAGTGCTCTTGCAAAGTGATAACATTCTAGCAATACTGCTGCCTTATATATACTGTACATATATATAGTGCTGCCCTCTAGTGCTCTTGCAAAGTGATAACAATCTAGCAATACTGCTGCCATATATATATATATACTGTATATATATATATAGTGCTGCCCTCTAGTGCTCTTGCAAATGGGTAACATTCTAGCAATACTGCTGCCTTATATATATACTGTATATATATAGTGCTGCCCTCTAGTGCTCTTGCAAATGGGTAACATTCTAGCAATACTGCTGCTATATATATATATATATATACTGTATATATATATATAGTGCTGCCCTCTAGTGCTCTTGCAAAGTGATAACATTCTAGCAATACTGCTGCTATATATATATATATATACTGTATATATATATATAGTGCTGCCCTCTAGTGCTCTTGCAAAGTGATAACATTCTAGCAATACTGCTGCCATATATATATATATATACTGTACATATATATAGTGCTGCCCTCTAGTGCTCTTGCAAATGGGTAACATTCTAGCAATACTGCTGCCATATATATATATATATATACTGTATATATATATAGTGCTGCCCTCTAGTGCTCTTGCAAAGTGATAACATTCTAGCAATACTGATGCCATATATATACTGTATATATATATAGTGCTGCCCTCTAGTGCTCTTGCAAAGTGATAACAATCTAGCAATACTGCTGCCATATATATATATATACTGTATATATATATAGTGCTGCCCTCTAGTGCTCTTGCAAATGGGTAACATTCTAGCAATACTGCTGCTATATATATATATACTGTGTATATATATATAGTGCTGCCCTCTAGTGCTCTTGCAAATGGGTAACATTCTAGCAATACTGCTGCCATATATATATTTACTGTATATATATAGTGCTGCCCTCTAGTGCTCTTGCAAAGTGATAACAATCTAGCAATACTGCTGCCATATATATATTTACTGTATATAAATAGTGCTGCCCTCTAGTGCTCTTGCAAAGTGATAACATTCTAGCAATACTGCTGCCATATATATGTTTACTGTATATATATAGTGCTGCCCTCTAGTGCTCTTGCAAAGTGATAACAATCTAGCAATACTGCTGCCTTATATATACTGTATATATATATATAGTGCTGCCCTCTAGTGCTCTTGCAAAGTGATAACAATCTAGCAATACTGCTGCCATATATATATTTACTGTATATATATAGTGCTGCCCTCTAGTGCTCTTGCAAAGTGATAACAATCTAGCAATACTGCTGCCATATATATATTTACTGTATATATATATAGTGCTGCCCTCTAGTGCTCTTGCAAAGTGATAACATTCTAGCAATACTGCTGCCTTATATATATTTACTGTATATATATAGTGCTGCCCTCTAGTGCTCTTGCAAAGTGATAACATTCTAGCAATACTGCTGCCTTATATATACTGTATATATATATAGTGCTGCCCTCTAGTGCTCTTGCAAAGTGATAACATTCTAGCAATACTGCTGCCTTATATATACTGTATATATATATAGTGCTGCCCTCTAGTGCTCTTGCAAAGTGATAACAATCTAGCAATACTGCTGCCATATATATATATACTGTATATATATAGTGCTGCCCTCTAGTGCTCTTGCAAAGTGATAACAATCTAGCAATACTGCTGCCATATATATATATATACTGTATATATATAGTGCTGCCCTCTAGTGCTCTTGCAAAGTGATAACATTCTAGCAATACTGCTGCTATATATATATATATATATATATATATATATATATATATATATATATATACTGTATATATATAGTGCTTCCCTCTAGTGCTCTTGCAAAGTGATAACATTCTAGCAATACTGCTGCTATATATATATACTGTATATATATATAGTGCTGCCCTCTAGTGCTCTTGCAAATGGGTAACATTCTAGCAATACTGCTGCCATATATATATATATATATATATATATATATATATATATATATATATATATATATATATATATATATATATATATATATATATATATATATACTGTATATATATAGTGCTGCCCTCTAGTGCTCTTGCAAAGTGATAACAATCTAGCAATACTGCTGCCTTATATATACTGTATATATATAGTGCTGCCCTCTAGTGCTCTTGCAAATGGGTAACATTCTAGCAATACTGCTGCTATATATATATATATATACTGTATATATATAGTGCTGCCCTCTAGTGCTCTTGCAAAGTGATAACAATCTAGCAATACTGCTGCCATATATATATATATATACTGTATATATATATAGTGCTGCCCTCTAGTGCTCTTGCAAAGTGATAACATTCTAGCAATACTGCTGCCTTATATATACTGTACATATATATAGTGCTGCCCTCTAGTGCTCTTGCAAAGTGATAACAATCTAGCAATACTGCTGCCATATATATATATACTGTATATATATATATAGTGCTGCCCTCTAGTGCTCTTGCAAATGGGTAACATTCTAGCAATACTGCTGCCTTATATATATACTGTATATATATAGTGCTGCCCTCTAGTGCTCTTGCAAATGGGTAACATTCTAGCAATACTGCTGCTATATATATATATACTGTATATATATATATAGTGCTGCCCTCTAGTGCTCTTGCAAAGTGATAACATTCTAGCAATACTGCTGCTATATATATATATACTGTATATATATATATAGTGCTGCCCTCTAGTGCTCTTGCAAAGTGATAACATTCTAGCAATACTGCTGCCATATATATATATATATATATATATATATATATATATATATATATATATACTGTACATATATATAGTGCTGCCCTCTAGTGCTCTTGCAAATGGGTAACATTCTAGCAATACTGCTGCCATATATATATATATATATACTGTATATATATATAGTGCTGCCCTCTAGTGCTCTTGCAAAGTGATAACATTCTAGCAATACTGATGCCATATATATACTGTATATATATATATAGTGCTGCCCTCTAGTGCTCTTGCAAAGTGATAACAATCTAGCAATACTGCTGCCATATATATATATACTGTATATATATATAGTGCTGCCCTCTAGTGCTCTTGCAAATGGGTAACATTCTAGCAATACTGCTGCTATATATATATATACTGTATATATATATAGTGCTGCCCTCTAGTGCTCTTGCAAATGGGTAACATTCTAGCAATACTGCTGCCATATATATATTTACTGTATATATATAGTGCTGCCCTCTAGTGCTCTTGCAAAGTGATAACAATCTAGCAATACTGCTGCCATATATATATTTACTGTATATATATAGTGCTGCCCTCTAGTGCTCTTGCAAAGTGATAACATTCTAGCAATACTGCTGCCATATATATATTTACTGTATATATATAGTGCTGCCCTCTAGTGCTCTTGCAAAGTGATAACAATCTAGCAATACTGCTGCCTTATATATACTGTATATATATATAGTGCTGCCCTCTAGTGCTCTTGCAAAGTGATAACAATCTAGCAATACTGCTGCCATATATATATTTACTGTATATATATAGTGCTGCCCTCTAGTGCTCTTGCAAAGTGATAACAATCTAGCAATACTGCTGCCATATATATATTTACTGTATATATATATAGTGCTGCCCTCTAGTGCTCTTGCAAAGTGATAACATTCTAGCAATACTGCTGCCTTATATATATTTACTGTATATATATAGTGCTGCCCTCTAGTGCTCTTGCAAAGTGATAACATTCTAGCAATACTGCTGCCTTATATATACTGTATATATATATAGTGCTGCCCTCTAGTGCTCTTGCAAAGTGATAACATTCTAGCAATACTGCTGCCTTATATATACTGTATATATATATAGTGCTGCCCTCTAGTGCTCTTGCAAAGTGATAACAATCTAGCAATACTGCTGCCATATATATATATACTGTATATATATAGTGCTGCCCTCTAGTGCTCTTGCAAAGTGATAACAATCTAGCAATACTGCTGCCATATATATATATACTGTATATATATAGTGCTGCCCTCTAGTGCTCTTGCAAAGTGATAACATTCTAGCAATACTGCTGCTATATATATATATATATATATATATATATATATATATATATATATATATATACTGTTTATATATAGTGCTGCCCTCTAGTGCTCTTGCAAAGTGATAACATTCTAGCAATACTGCTGCTATATATATATATACTGTATATATATAGTGCTGCCCTCTAGTGCTCTTGCAAAGTGATAACATTCTAGCAATACTGCTGCTATATATATATACTGTATATATATATAGTGCTGCCCTCTAGTGCTCTTGCAAATGGGTAACATTCTAGCAATACTGCTGCCATATATATATATATATATATATATATATATATATATATATATATATATATATATATATATATATATATATATATACTGTATATATATAGTGCTGCCCTCTAGTGCTCTTGCAAAGTGATAACAATCTAGCAATACTGCTGCCTTATATATACTGTATATATATAGTGCTGCCCTCTAGTGCTCTTGCAAATGGGTAACATTCTAGCAATACTGCTGCCTTATATATACTGTATATATATATAGTGCTGCCCTCTAGTGCTCTTGCAAAGTGATAACAATCTAGCAATACTGCTGCCATATATATATATACTGTATATATATAGTGCTGCCCTCTAGTGCTCTTGCAAAGTGATAACAATCTAGCAATACTGCTGCCATATATATATATACTGTATATATATAGTGCTGCCCTCTAGTGCTCTTGCAAAGTGATAACATTCTAGCAATACTGCTGCTATATATATATATATATATATATATATATATATATATATATATATATACTGTATATATATTGCTGCCCTCTAGTGCTCTTGCAAAGTGATAACATTCTAGCAATACTGCTGCTATATATATATATACTGTATATATATATAGTGCTGCCCTCTAGTGCTCTTGCAAAGTGATAACATTCTAGCAATACTGCTGCTATATATATATACTGTATATATATATAGTGCTGCCCTCTAGTGCTCTTGCAAATGGGTAACATTCTAGCAATACTGCTGCCATATATATATATATATATATATATATATATACTGTATATATATAGTGCTGCCCTCTAGTGCTCTTGCAAAGTGATAACAATCTAGCAATACTGCTGCCTTATATATACTGTATATATATAGTGCTGCCCTCTAGTGCTCTTGCAAATGGGTAACATTCTAGCAATACTGCTGCCTTATATATACTGTATATATATATAGTGCTGCCCTCTAGTGCTCTTGCAAAGTGATAACATTCTAGCAATACTGCTGCCTTATATATACTGTATATATATATAGTGCTGCCCTCTAGTGCTCTTGCAAAGTGATAACAATCTAGCAATACTGCTGCCATATATATATATACTGTATATATATAGTGCTGCCCTCTAGTGCTCTTGCAAAGTGATAACAATCTAGCAATACTGCTGCCATATATATATACTGTATATATATAGTGCTGCCCTCTAGTGCTCTTGCAAAGTGATAACATTCTAGCAATACTGCTGCTATATATATATATATATATATATATATATATATATATATATATATATATATATATATATATATATACTGTATATATATAGTGCTGCCCTCTAGTGCTCTTGCAAAGTGATAACATTCTAGCAATACTGCTGCTATATATATATATACTGTATATATATAGTGCTGCCCTCTAGTGCTCTTGCAAAGTGATAACAATCTAGCAATACTGCTGCCTTATATATATATATATATATATATATATATATACTGTATATATATATAGTGCTGCCCTCTAGTGCTCTTGCAAAGTGATAACAATCTAGCAATACTGCTGCCTTATATATACTGTATATATATATAGTGCTGCCCTCTAGTGCTCTTGCAAATGGGTAACATTCTAGCAATACTGCTGCCTTATATATACTGTATATATATATAGTGCTGCCCTCTAGTGCTCTTGCAAAGTGATAACAATCTAGCAATACTGCTGCCTTATATATACTGTATATATATAGTGCTGCCCTCTAGTGCTCTTGCAAATGGGTAACATTCTAGCAATACTGCTGCCTTATATATACTGTATATATATAGTGCTGCCCTCTAGTGCTCTTGCAAATGGGTAACATTCTAGCAATACTGCTGCTATATATATATATATACTGTATATATATATATAGTGCTGCCCTCTAGTGCTCTTGCAAAGTGATAACATTCTAGCAATACTGATGCCATATATATACTGTATATATATATATATAGTGCTGCCCTCTAGTGCTCTTGCAAAGTGATAACAATCTAGCAATACTGCTGCCATATATATATATATATACTGTATATATATATAGTGCTGCCCTCTAGTGCTCTTGCAAAGTGATAACAATCTAGCAATACTGCTGCCATATATATATATACTGTATATATATATAGTGCTGCCCTCTAGTGCTCTTGCAAAGTGATAACATTCTAGCTATACTGCTGCCATATATATATATATACTGTATATATATATAGTGCTGCCCTCTAGTGCTCTTGCAAAGTGATAACAATCTAGCAATACTGCTGCCATATATATATATACTGTATATATATATAGTGCTGCCCTCTAGTGCTCTTGCAAAGTGATAACATTCTAGCAATACTGCTGCCTTATATATACTGTATATATATAGTGCTGCCCTCTAGTGCTCTTGCAAATGGGTAACATTCTAGCAATACTGCTGCCTTAAATATACTGTATATATATAGTGCTGCCCTCTAGTGCTCTTGCAAATGGGTAACATTCTAGCAATACTGCTGCCTTATATATACTGTATATATATATATATATATATATATATATATATATATATATATAGTGCTGCCCTCTAGTGCTCTTGCAAATGGGTAACATTCTAGCAATACTGCTGCCTTATATATACTGTATATATATAGTGCTGCCCTCTAGTGCTCTTGCAAAGTGATAACAATCTAGCAATACTGCTGCCATATATATATATACTGTATATATATATATAGTGCTGCCCTCTAGTGCTCTTGCAAATGGGTAACATTCTAGCAATACTGCTGCCTTATATATACTGTATATATATAGTGCTGCCCTCTAGTGCTCTTGCAAAGTGATAACAATCTAGCCATACTGCTGCCTTATATATACTGTATATATATATAGTGCTGCCCTCTAGTGCTCTTGCAAATGGGTAACATTCTAGCAATACTGCTGCCATATATATATTTACTGTATATATATAGTGCTGCCCTCTAGTGCTCTTGCAAAGTGATAACAATCTAGCAATACTGCTGCCATATATATATTTACTGTATATATATAGTGCTGCCCTCTAGTGCTCTTGCAAAGTGATAACATTCTAGCAATACTGCTGCCATATATATATTTACTGTATATATATAGTGCTGCCCTCTAGTGCTCTTGCAAAGTGATAACAATCTAGCAATACTGCTGCCTTATATATACTGTATATATATATAGTGCTGCCCTCTAGTGCTCTTGCAAAGTGATAACAATCTAGCAATACTGCTGCCATATATATATTTACTGTATATATATATAGTGCTGCCCTCTAGTGCTCTTGCAAAGTGATAACAATCTAGCAATACTGCTGCCATATATATATTTACTGTATATATATATAGTGCTGCCCTCTAGTGCTCTTGCAAAGTGATAACATTCTAGCAATACTGCTGCCTTATATATATTTACTGTATATATATAGTGCTGCCCTCTAGTGCTCTTGCAAAGTGATAACATTCTAGCAATACTGCTGCCTTATATATACTGTATATATATATAGTGCTGCCCTCTAGTGCTCTTGCAAAGTGATAACATTCTAGCAATACTGCTGCCTTATATATACTGTATATATATATAGTGCTGCCCTCTAGTGCTCTTGCAAAGTGATAACAATCTAGCAATACTGCTGCCATATATATATATATATATACTGTATATATATAGTGCTGCCCTCTAGTGCTCTTGCAAAGTGATAACAATCTAGCAATACTGCTGCCATATATATATATACTGTATATATATAGTGCTGCCCTCTAGTGCTCTTGCAAAGTGATAACATTCTAGCAATACTGCTGCTATATATATATATATATAAATATATATATATATACTGTATATATATAGTGCTGCCCTCTAGTGCTCTTGCAAAGTGATAACATTCTAGCAATACTGCTGCTATATATATATATACTGTATATATATAGTGCTGCCCTCTAGTGCTCTTGCAAAGTGATAACATTCTAGCAATACTGCTGCTATATATATATACTGTATATATATATAGTGCTGCCCTCTAGTGCTCTTGCAAATGGGTAACATTCTAGCAATACTGCTGCCATATATATATATATATATATATATATACTGTATATATATATAGTGCTGCCCTCTAGTGCTCTTGCAAAGTGATAACAATCTAGCAATACTGCTGCCTTATATATACTGTATATATATAGTGCTGCCCTCTAGTGCTCTTGCAAATGGGTAACATTCTAGCAATACTGCTGCCTTATATATACTGTATATATATATAGTGTTGCCCTCTAGTGCTCTTGCAAAGTGATAACATTCTAGCAATACTGCTGCCTTATATATACTGTATATATATATAGTGCTGCCCTCTAGTGCTCTTGCAAAGTGATAACAATCTAGCAATACTGCTGCCATATATATATATATACTGTATATATATAGTGCTGCCCTCTAGTGCTCTTGCAAAGTGATAACAATCTAGCAATACTGCTGCCATATATATATATATACTGTATATATATAGTGCTGCCCTCTAGTGCTCTTGCAAAGTGATAACATTCTAGCAATACTGCTGCTATATATATATATATATATATATATACTGTATATATATAGTGCTGCCCTCTAGTGCTCTTGCAAAGTGATAACATTCTAGCAATACTGCTGCTATATATATATATACTGTATATATATAGTGCTGCCCTCTAGTGCTCTTGCAAAGTGATAACAATCTAGCAATACTGCTGCCTTATATATATATATATACTGTATATATATATAGTGCTGCCCTCTAGTGCTCTTGCAAAGTGATAACAATCTAGCAATACTGCTGCCTTATATATACTGTATATATATATAGTGCTGCCCTCTAGTGCTCTTGCAAATGGGTAACATTCTAGCAATACTGCTGCCTTATATATACTGTATATATATATAGTGCTTCCCTCTAGTGCTCTTGCAAAGTGATAACAATCTAGCAATACTGCTGCCTTATATATACTGTATATATATAGTGCTGCCCTCTAGTGCTCTTGCAAATGGGTAACATTCTAGCAATACTGCTGCCTTATATATACTGTATATATATAGTGCTGCCCTCTAGTGCTCTTGCAAATGGGTAACATTCTAGCAATACTGCTGCTATATATATATATATATATACTGTATATATATATAGTGCTGCCCTCTAGTGCTCTTGCAAAGTGATAACATTCTAGCAATACTGATGCCATATATATACTGTATATATATATAGTGCTGCCCTCTAGTGCTCTTGCAAAGTGATAACAATCTAGCAATACTGCTGCCATATATATATATACTGTATATATATATAGTGCTGCCCTCTAGTGCTCTTGCAAAGTGATAACATTCTAGCAATACTGCTGCCTTATATATACTGTATATATATAGTGCTGCCCTCTAGTGCTCTTGCAAATGGGTAACATTCTAGCAATACTGCTGCCTTAAATATACTGTATATATATAGTGCTGCCCTCTAGTGCTCTTGCAAATGGGTAACATTCTAGCAATACTGCTGCCTTATATATACTGTATATATATATATATATATATATATATATATATATATATATATAGTGCTGCCCTCTAGTGCTCTTGCAAATGGGTAACATTCTAGCAATACTGCTGCCTTATATATACTGTATATATATAGTGCTGCCCTCTAGTGCTCTTGCAAAGTGATAACAATCTAGCAATACTGCTGCCATATATATATACTGTATATATATATATAGTGCTGCCCTCTAGTGCTCTTGCAAATGGGTAACATTCTAGCAATACTGCTGCCTTATATATACTGTATATATATAGTGCTGCCCTCTAGTGCTCTTGCAAAGTGATAACAATCTAGCAATACTGCTGCCTTATATATACTGTATATATATATAGTGCTGCCCTCTAGTGCTCTTGCAAATGGGTAACATTCTAGCAATACTGCTGCCTTATATATACTGTATATATATAGTGCTGCCCTCTAGTGCTCTTGCAAAGTGATAACATTCTAGCTATACTGCTGCCATATAAATATATATATATATACTGTATATATATATAGTGCTGCCCTCTAGTGCTCTTGCAAATGGATAACATTCTAGCAATACTGCTGCCATATATATATATATATATATATATATATATATATATATATATATATATACTGTATATATATATAGTGCTGCCCTCTAGTGCTCTTGCAAATTGATAACATTCTAGCAATACTGCTGCCATATATATATATACTGTATATATATATAGTGCTGCCCTCTAGTGCTCTTGCAAATGGGTAACATTCTAGCAATACTGCTGCCTTATATATACTGTATATATATATAGTGCTGCCCTCTAGTGCTCTTGCAAATGGGTAACATTCTAGCAATACTGCTGCCATATATATATATATATATATATATATATATATATATATATATATATATATATATATATATATATACTGTATATATGTATAGTGCTGCCCTCTAGTGCTCTTGCAAATGGGTAACATTCTAGCAATACTGCTGCCTTATATATATATATATATATATATATATATATATATATATATACTGTATATATATATATATAGTGCTGCCCTCTAGTGCTCTTTCAAATGGGTAACATTCTAGCAATACTGCTGCCTTATATATACTGTATATATATAGTGCTGCCCTCTAGTGCTCTTGCAAATGGGTAACATTCTAGCAATACTGCTGCCATATATATATATACTGTATATATATATATAGTGCTGCCCTCTAGTGCTCTTGCAAATGGGTAACATTCTAGCAATACTGCTGCCTTATATATATACTGTATATATATAGTGCTGCCCTCTAGTGCTCTTGCAAATGGGTAACATTCTAGCAATACTGCTGCCTTATATATACTGTATATATATAGTGCTGCCCTGTAGTGCTCTTGCAAATGGGTAACATTCTAGCAATACTGCTGCCTTATATATACTGTATATATATATATAGTGCTGCCCTCTAGTGCTCTTGCAAATGGGTAACATTCTAGCAATACTGCTGCCTTATATATACTGTATATATATATATATATAGTGCTGCCCTCTAGTGCTCTTGCAAAGTGATAACATTCTAGCAATACTGCTGCCTTATATATACTGTATATATATATATATAGTGCTGCCCTTTAGTGCTCTTGCAAAGTGATAACATTCTAGCAATACTGCTGCCTTATATATACTGTATATATATATATATAGTGCTGCCCTCTAGTGCTCTTGCAAAGTGATAACAATCTAGCAATACTGATGCCATATATATACTGTATATATATATAGTGCTGCCCTCTAGTGCTCTTGCAAAGTGATAACAATCTAGCAATACTGCTGCCATATATATATATACTGTATATATATATAGTGCTGCCCTCTAGTGCTCTTGCAAAGTGATAACATTCTAGCAATACTGCTGCCATATATATATATATATACTGTATATATATATATAGTGCTGCCCTCTAGTGCTCTTGCAAAGTGATAACAATCTAGCAATACTGCTGCCATATATATATATATACTGTATATATATAGTGCTGCCCTCTAGTGCTCTTGCAAAGTGATAACATTCTAGCAATACTGCTGCTATATATATATATATATATATACTGTATATATATATATATAGTGCTGCCCTCTAGTGCTCTTGCAAAGTGATAACAATCTAGCAATACTGCTGCCATATATATATATATACTGTATATATATATATAGTGCTGCCCTCTAGTGCTCTTGCAAAGTGATAACATTCTAGCAATACTGCTGCTATATATATATATATATATATACTGTATATATATATATAGTGCTGCCCTCTAGTGCTCTTGCAAATGGGTAACATTCTAGCAATACTGCTGCCTTATATATACTGTATATATATATATAGTGCTGCCCTCTAGTGCTCTTGCAAATGGGTAACATTCTAGCAATACTGCTGCCTTATATATACTGTATATATATATAGTGCTGCCCTCTAGTGCTCTTGCAAATGGGTAACATTCTAGCAATACTGCTGCCTTATATATACTGTATATATATATAGTGCTGCCCTCTAGGGCTCTTGCAAATGGGTAACATTCTAGCAATACTGCTGCCTTATATATACTGTATATATATATAGTGCTGCCCTCTAGTGCTCTTGCAAATGGGTAACATTCTAGCAATACTGCTGCTATATATATATATATATATATACTGTATATATATATAGTGCTGCCCTCTAGTGCTCTTGCAAAGTGATAACATTCTAGCAATACTGCTGCCATATATATATATATACTGTACATATATATAGTGCTGCCCTCTAGTGCTCTTGCAAATGGGTAACATTCTAGCAATACTGCTGCCATATATATATATATACTGTATATATATATAGTGCTGCCCTCTAGTGCTCTTGCAAAGTGATAACATTCTAGCAATACTGCTGCCTTATATATACTGTACATATATATATAGTGCTGCCCTCTAGTGCTCTTGCAAATGGGTAACATTCTAGCAATACTGCTGCCATATATATATATATATACTGTATATATATATATATAGTGCTGCCCTCTAGTGCTCTTGCAAATGGGTAACATTCTAGCAATACTGCTGCCTTATATATACTGTATATATATATAGTGCTGCCCTCTAGTGCTCTTGCAAATGGGTAACATTCTAGCAATACTGCTGCCATATATATATATACTGTATATATATATATATAGTGCTGCCCTCTAGTGCTCTTGCAAATGGGTAACATTCTAGCAATACTGCTGCCTTATATATATACTGTATATATATAGTGCTGCCCTCTAGTGCTCTTGCAAATGGGTAACATTCTAGCAATACTGCTGCCTTATATATACTGTATATATATAGTGCTGCCCTGTAGTGCTCTTGCAAATGGGTAACATTCTAGCAATACTGCTGCCTTATATATACTGTATATATATATAGTGCTGCCCTCTAGTGCTCTTGCAAATGGGTAACATTCTAGCAATACTGCTGCCTTATATATACTGTATATATATATATATATAGTGCTGCCCTCTAGTGCTCTTGCAAAGTGATAACATTCTAGCAATACTGCTGCCTTATATATACTGTATATATATATATATAGTGCTGCCCTCTAGTGCTCTTGCAAAGTGATAACATTCTAGCAATACTGCTGCCTTATATATACTGTATATATATATATATATAGTGCTGCCCTCTAGTGCTCTTGCAAAGTGATAACAATCTAGCAATACTGATGCCATATATATACTGTATATATATATAGTGCTGCCCTCTAGTGCTCTTGCAAAGTGATAACAATCTAGCAATACTGCTGCCATATATATATATATACTGTATATATATATAGTGCTGCCCTCTAGTGCTCTTGCAAAGTGATAACATTCTAGCAATACTGCTGCCATATATATATATATACTGTATATATATATATAGTGCTGCCCTCTAGTGCTCTTGCAAAGTGATAACAATCTAGCAATACTGCTGCCATATATATATATATATACTGTATATATATAGTGCTGCCCTCTAGTGCTCTTGCAAAGTGATAACATTCTAGCAATACTGCTGCTATATATATATATATATATATATATACTGTATATATATATATATAGTGCTGCCCTCTAGTGCTCTTGCAAAGTGATAACAATCTAGCAATACTGCTGCCATATATATATATATACTGTATATATATATATAGTGCTGCCCTCTAGTGCTCTTGCAAAGTGATAACATTCTAGCAATACTGCTGCTATATATATATATATATATACTGTATATATATATATAGTGCTGCCCTCTAGTGCTCTTGCAAATGGGTAACATTCTAGCAATACTGCTGCCTTATATATACTGTATATATATATATAGTGCTGCCCTCTAGTGCTCTTGCAAATGGGTAACATTCTAGCAATACTGCTGCCTTATATATACTGTATATATATATAGTGCTGCCCTCTAGTGCTCTTGCAAATGGGTAACATTCTAGCAATACTGCTGCCTTATATATACTGTATATATATATAGTGCTGCCCTCTAGGGCTCTTGCAAATGGGTAACATTCTAGCAATACTGCTGCCTTATATATACTGTATATATATATAGTGCTGCCCTCTAGTGCTCTTGCAAATGGGTAACATTCTAGCAATACTGCTGCTATATATATATATATATACTGTATATATATATAGTGCTGCCCTCTAGTGCTCTTGCAAAGTGATAACATTCTAGCAATACTGCTGCCATATATATATATATATACTGTACATATATATAGTGCTGCCCTCTAGTGCTCTTGCAAATGGGTAACATTCTAGCAATACTGCTGCCATATATATATATATATACTGTATATATATATAGTGCTGCCCTCTAGTGCTCTTGCAAAGTGATAACATTCTAGCAATACTGCTGCCTTATATATACTGTACATATATATATAGTGCTGCCCTCTAGTGCTCTTGCAAATGGGTAACATTCTAGCAATACTGCTGCCATATATATATATATACTGTATATATATATAGTGCTGCCCTCTAGTGCTCTTGCAAAGTGATAACATTCTAGCAATACTGCTGCCTTATATATACTGTACATATATATAGTGCTGCCCTCTAGTGCTCTTGCAAAGTGATAACAATCTAGCAATACTGCTGCCATATATATATATACTGTATATATATATATAGTGCTGCCCTCTAGTGCTCTTGCAAATGGGTAACATTCTAGCAATACTGCTGCCTTATATATATACTGTATATATATAGTGCTGCCCTCTAGTGCTCTTGCAAATGGGTAACATTCTAGCAATACTGCTGCTATATATATATATATATATATACTGTATATATATATAGTGCTGCCCTCTAGTGCTCTTGCAAAGTGATAACATTCTAGCAATACTGCTGCTATATATATATATATACTGTATATATATAGTGCTGCCCTCTAGTGCTCTTGCAAAGTGATAACATTCTAGCAATACTGCTGCCATATATATATATACTGTATATATATAGTGCTGCCCTCTAGTGCTCTTGCAAAGTGATAACATTCTAGCAATACTGCTGCCATATATATATATATATATATATATATATATATATATATATATATATACTGTACATATATATAGTGCTGCCCTCTAGTGCTCTTGCAAATGGGTAACATTCTAGCAATACTGCTGCCATATATATATATATACTGTATATATATATAGTGCTGCCCTCTAGTGCTCTTGCAAAGTGATAACATTCTAGCAATACTGCTGCCTTATATATACTGTACATATATATATAGTGCTGCCCTCTAGTGCTCTTGCAAATGGGTAACATTCTAGCAATACTGCTGCCATATATATATATATATACTGTATATATATATAGTGCTGCCCTCTAGTGCTCTTGCAAAGTGATAACATTCTAGCAATACTGCTGCCTTATATATACTGTATATATATAGTGCTGCCCTCTAGTGCTCTTGCAAAGTGATAACATTCTAGCAATACTGCTGCCTTATATATACTGTACATATATATATAGTGCTGCCCTCTAGTGCTCTTGCAAATGGGTAACAATCTAGCAATACTGCTGCCATATATATATATATACTGTATATATATATATAGTGCTGCCCTCTAGTGCTCTTGCAAAGTGATAACAATCTAGCAATACTGCTGCCATATATATATATACTGTACATATAAATAGTGCTGCCCTCTAGTGCTCTTGCAAAGTGATAACAATCTAGCAATACTGCTGCCATATATATATATACTGTATATATATAGTGCTGCCCTCTAGTGCTCTTGCAAAGTGATAACAATCTAGCAATACTGCTGCCATATATATATATATATACTGTATATATATATAGTGCTGCCCTCTAGTGCTCTTGCAAAGTGATAACAATCTAGCAATACTGCTGCTATATATATATATATATACTGTATATATATATAGTGCTGCCCTCTAGTGCTCTTGCAAATGGGTAACATTCTAGCAATACTGCTGCTATATATATATATATATATATATATATATATATATATATATATATATATATATATATATATATATATATACTGTATATATATATAGTGCTGCCCTCTAGTGCTCTTGCAAATGGGTAACATTCTAGCAATACTGCTGCTATATATATATATATATATACTGTATATATATATAGTGCTGCCCTCTAGTGCTCTTGCAAATGGGTAACATTCTAGCAATACTGCTGCCTTATATATACTGTATATATATATAGTGCTGCCCTCTAGTGCTCTTGCAAATGGGTAACATTCTAGCAATACTGCTGCCTTATATATACTGTATATATATATAGTGCTGCCCTCTAGTGCTCTTGCAAATGGGTAACATTCTAGCAATACTGCTGCCATATATATATATACTGTATATATATATAGTGCTGCCCTCTAGTGCTCTTGCAAAGTGATAACAATCTAGCAATACTGCTGCCATATATATATATATACTGTATATATATATAGTGCTGCCCTCTAGTGCTCTTGCAAAGTGATAACAATCTAGCAATACTGCTGCTATATATATATATATACTGTATATATATATAGTGCTGCCCTCTAGTGCTCTTGCAAATGGGTAACATTCTAGCAATACTGCTGCTATATATATATATATATATATATATATACTGTATATATATATAGTGCTGCCCTCTAGTGCTCTTGCAAATGGGTAACATTCTAGCAATACTGCTGCCATATATATATACTGTATATATATATAGTGCTGCCCTCTAGTGCTCTTGCAAATGGGTAACATTCTAGCAATACTGCTGCCTTATATATACTGTACATATATATATAGTGCTGCCCTCTAGTGCTCTTGCAAATGGGTAACATTCTAGCAATACTGCTGCCATATATATATATATACTGTATATATATATAGTGCTGCCCTCTAGTGCTCTTGCAAAGTGATAACATTCTAGCAATACTGCTGCCTTATATATACTGTATATATATAGTGCTGCCCTCTAGTGCTCTTGCAAAGTGATAACAATCTAGCAATACTGCTGCCATATATATATATATACTGTATATATATAGTGCTGCCCTCTAGTGCTCTTGCAAAGTGATAACATTCTAGCAATACTGCTGCTATATATATATATATATAAATATATATATATATATATACTGTATATATATAGTGCTGCCCTCTAGTGCTCTTGCAAAGTGATAACATTCTAGCAATACTGCTGCTATATATATATATACTGTATATATATAGTGCTGCCCTCTAGTGCTCTTGCAAAGTGATAACATTCTAGCAATACTGCTGCTATATATATATACTGTATATATATATAGTGCTGCCCTCTAGTGCTCTTGCAAATGGGTAACATTCTAGCAATACTGCTGCCATATATATATATATATATATATATACTGTATATATATAGTGCTGCCCTCTAGTGCTCTTGCAAAGTGATAACAATCTAGCAATACTGCTGCCTTATATATACTGTATATATATAGTGCTGCCCTCTAGTGCTCTTGCAAATGGGTAACATTCTAGCAATACTGCTGCCTTATATATACTGTATATATATATAGTGTTGCCCTCTAGTGCTCTTGCAAAGTGATAACATTCTAGCAATACTGCTGCCTTATATATACTGTATATATATATAGTGCTGCCCTCTAGTGCTCTTGCAAAGTGATAACAATCTAGCAATACTGCTGCCATATATATATATACTGTATATATATAGTGCTGCCCTCTAGTGCTCTTGCAAAGTGATAACAATCTAGCAATACTGCTGCCATATATATATATATACTGTATATATATAGTGCTGCCCTCTAGTGCTCTTGCAAAGTGATAACATTCTAGCAATACTGCTGCTATATATATATATATATATATATATATATATATATATATATATATATATATATATATATATATATATATATACTGTATATATATAGTGCTGCCCTCTAGTGCTCTTGCAAAGTGATAACATTCTAGCAATACTGCTGCTATATATATATATACTGTATATATATAGTGCTGCCCTCTAGTGCTCTTGCAAAGTGATAACAATCTAGCAATACTGCTGCCTTATATATATATATATACTGTATATATATATAGTGCTGCCCTCTAGTGCTCTTGCAAAGTGATAACAATCTAGCAATACTGCTGCCTTATATATACTGTATATATATATAGTGCTGCCCTCTAGTGCTCTTGCAAATGGGTAACATTCTAGCAATACTGCTGCCTTATATATACTGTATATATATATAGTGCTTCCCTCTAGTGCTCTTGCAAAGTGATAACAATCTAGCAATACTGCTGCCTTATATATACTGTATATATATAGTGCTGCCCTCTAGTGCTCTTGCAAATGGGTAACATTCTAGCAATACTGCTGCCTTATATATACTGTATATATATAGTGCTGCCCTCTAGTGCTCTTGCAAATGGGTAACATTCTAGCAATACTGCTGCTATATATATATATATATACTGTATATATATATAGTGCTGCCCTCTAGTGCTCTTGCAAAGTGATAACATTCTAGCAATACTGATGCCATATATATACTGTATATATATATAGTGCTGCCCTCTAGTGCTCTTGCAAAGTGATAACAATCTAGCAATACTGCTGCCATATATATATATACTGTATATATATATAGTGCTGCCCTCTAGTGCTCTTGCAAAGTGATAACATTCTAGCAATACTGCTGCCTTATATATACTGTATATATATAGTGCTGCCCTCTAGTGCTCTTGCAAATGGGTAACATTCTAGCAATACTGCTGCCTTAAATATACTGTATATATATAGTGCTGCCCTCTAGTGCTCTTGCAAATGGGTAACATTCTAGCAATACTGCTGCCTTATATATACTGTATATATATATATATATATATATATATATATATATATATATATATATATAGTGCTGCCCTCTAGTGCTCTTGCAAATGGGTAACATTCTAGCAATACTGCTGCCTTATATATACTGTATATATATAGTGCTGCCCTCTAGTGCTCTTGCAAAGTGATAACAATCTAGCAATACTGCTGCCTTATATATACTGTATATATATATAGTGCTGCCCTCTAGTGCTCTTGCAAATGGGTAACATTCTAGCAATACTGCTGCCTTATATATACTGTATATATATAGTGCTGCCCTCTAGTGCTCTTGCAAAGTGATAACATTCTAGCTATACTGCTGCCATATAAATATATATATATATACTGTATATATATATAGTGCTGCCCTCTAGTGCTCTTGCAAATGGATAACATTCTAGCAATACTGCTGCCATATATATATATATATATATATATATATATATATACTGTATATATATATAGTGCTGCCCTCTAGTGCTCTTGCAAATGGATAACATTCTAGCAATACTGCTGCCATATATATATATACTGTATATATATATAGTGCTGCCCTCTAGTGCTCTTGCAAATGGGTAACATTCTAGCAATACTGCTGCCTTATATATACTGTATATATATATAGTGCTGCCCTCTAGTGCTCTTGCAAATGGGTAACATTCTAGCAATACTGCTGCCATATATATATATATATATATATATATATATATATATATATATATATATATATATATATATACTGTATATATGTATAGTGCTGCCCTCTAGTGCTCTTGCAAATGGGTAACATTCTAGCAATACTGCTGCCTTATATATATATATATATATATATATATATATATATATATATATATATATACTGTATATATATATATATAGTGCTGCCCTCTAGTGCTCTTGCAAATGGGTAACATTCTAGCAATACTGCTGCCTTATATATACTGTATATATATAGTGCTGCCCTCTAGTGCTCTTGCAAATGGGTAACATTCTAGCAATACTGCTGCCATATATATATATATACTGTATATATATATATAGTGCTGCCCTCTAGTGCTCTTGCAAATGGGTAACATTCTAGCAATACTGCTGCCTTATATATATACTGTATATATATAGTGCTGCCCTCTAGTGCTCTTGCAAATGGGTAACATTCTAGCAATACTGCTGCCTTATATATACTGTATATATATAGTGCTGCCCTGTAGTGCTCTTGCAAATGGGTAACATTCTAGCAATACTGCTGCCTTATATATACTGTATATATATATAGTGCTGCCCTCTAGTGCTCTTGCAAATGGGTAACATTCTAGCAATACTGCTGCCTTATATATACTGTATATATATATATATATATAGTGCTGCCCTCTAGTGCTCTTGCAAAGTGATAACATTCTAGCAATACTGCTACCTTATATATACTGTATATATATATATATATAGTGCTGCCCTCTAGTGCTCTTGCAAAGTGATAACATTCTAGCAATACTGCTGCCTTATATATACTGTATATATATATATATAGTGCTGCCCTCTAGTGCTCTTGCAAAGTGATAACAATCTAGCAATACTGATGCCATATATATACTGTATATATATATAGTGCTGCCCTCTAGTGCTCTTGCAAAGTGATAACAATCTAGCAATACTGCTGCCATATATATATATACTGTATATATATATAGTGCTGCCCTCTAGTGCTCTTGCAAAGTGATAACATTCTAGCAATACTGCTGCCATATATATATATATACTGTATATATATATATAGTGCTGCCCTCTAGTGCTCTTGCAAAGTGATAACAATCTAGCAATACTGCTGCCATATATATATATATACTGTATATATATAGTGCTGCCCTCTAGTGCTCTTGCAAAGTGATAACATTCTAGCAATACTGCTGCTATATATATATATATATATATATATACTGTATATATATATATATAGTGCTGCCCTCTAGTGCTCTTGCAAAGTGATAACAATCTAGCAATACTGCTGCCATATATATATATATACTGTATATATATATATAGTGCTGCCCTCTAGTGCTCTTGCAAAGTGATAACATTCTAGCAATACTGCTGCTATATATATATATATATATATACTGTATATATATATATAGTGCTGCCCTCTAGTGCTCTTGCAAATGGGTAACATTCTAGCAATACTGCTGCCTTATATATACTGTATATATATATATAGTGCTGCCCTCTAGTGCTCTTGCAAATGGGTAACATTCTAGCAATACTGCTGCCTTATATATACTGTATATATATATAGTGCTGCCCTCTAGTGCTCTTGCAAATGGGTAACATTCTAGCAATACTGCTGCCTTATATATACTGTATATATATATAGTGCTGCCCTCTAGGGCTCTTGCAAATGGGTAACATTCTAGCAATACTGCTGCCTTATATATACTGTATATATATATAGTGCTGCCCTCTAGTGCTCTTGCAAATGGGTAACATTCTAGCAATACCGCTGCTATATATATATATATACTGTATATATATATATAGTGCTGCCCTCTAGTGCTCTTGCAAAGTGATAACATTCTAGCAATACTGCTGCCATATATATATATATACTGTACATATATATAGTGCTGCCCTCTAGTGCTCTTGCAAATGGGTAACATTCTAGCAATACTGCTGCCATATATATATATATACTGTATATATATATAGTGCTGCCCTCTAGTGCTCTTGCAAAGTGATAACATTCTAGCAATACTGCTGCCTTATATATACTGTACATATATATATAGTGCTGCCCTCTAGTGCTCTTGCAAATGGGTAACATTCTAGCAATACTGCTGCCATATATATATATATACTGTATATATATATAGTGCTGCCCTCTAGTGCTCTTGCAAAGTGATAACATTCTAGCAATACTGCTGCCTTATATATACTGTACATATATATAGTGCTGCCCTCTAGTGCTCTTGCAAAGTGATAACAATCTAGCAATACTGCTGCCATATATATATATACTGTATATATATATATAGTGCTGCCCTCTAGTGCTCTTGCAAATGGGTAACATTCTAGCAATACTGCTGCCTTATATATATACTGTATATATATAGTGCTGCCCTCTAGTGCTCTTGCAAATGGGTAACATTCTAGCAATACTGCTGCTATATATATATATATATATATATATATATATACTGTATATATATATAGTGCTGCCCTCTAGTGCTCTTGCAAAGTGATAACATTCTAGCAATACTGCTGCTATATATATATATATACTGTATATATATAGTGCTGCCCTCTAGTGCTCTTGCAAAGTGATAACATTCTAGCAATACTGCTGCCATATATATATACTGTATATATATAGTGCTGCCCTCTAGTGCTCTTGCAAAGTGATAACATTCTAGCAATACTGCTGCCATATATATATATATATATATATATATATATATATATATATATATATATATATATATATATATATATATATATATATATATATATATATACTGTACATATATATAGTGCTGCCCTCTAGTGCTCTTGCAAATGGGTAACATTCTAGCAATACTGCTGCCATATATATATATATACTGTATATATATATAGTGCTGCCCTCTAGTGCTCTTGCAAAGTGATAACATTCTAGCAATACTGCTGCCTTATATATACTGTACATATATATATAGTGCTGCCCTCTAGTGCTCTTGCAAATGGGTAACATTCTAGCAATACTGCTGCCATATATATATATATATACTGTATATATATATAGTGCTGCCCTCTAGTGCTCTTGCAAAGTGATAACATTCTAGCAATACTGCTGCCTTATATATACTGTATATATATAGTGCTGCCCTCTAGTGCTCTTGCAAAGTGATAACATTCTAGCAATACTGCTGCCTTATATATACTGTACATATATATATAGTGCTGCCCTCTAGTGCTCTTGCAAATGGGTAACAATCTAGCAATACTGCTGCCATATATATATATACTGTATATATATATATAGTGCTGCCCTCTAGTGCTCTTGCAAAGTGATAACAATCTAGCAATACTGCTGCCATATATATATATACTGTACATATAAATAGTGCTGCCCTCTAGTGCTCTTGCAAAGTGATAACAATCTAGCAATACTGCTGCCATATATATATATACTGTATATATATAGTGCTGCCCTCTAGTGCTCTTGCAAAGTGATAACAATCTAGCAATACTGCTGCCATATATATATATATACTGTATATATATATAGTGCTGCCCTCTAGTGCTCTTGCAAAGTGATAACAATCTAGCAATACTGCTGCTATATATATATATATATACTGTATATATATATATAGTGCTGCCCTCTAGTGCTCTTGCAAATGGGTAACATTCTAGCAATACTGCTGCTATATATATATATATATATATATATATATATATATATATATATACTGTATATATATATAGTGCTGCCCTCTAGTGCTCTTGCAAATGGGTAACATTCTAGCAATACTGCTGCTATATATATATATATATATATATATATATATATATATATATATATATATATATATATATATATATATACTGTATATATATATAGTGCTGCCCTCTAGTGCTCTTGCAAATGGGTAACATTCTAGCAATACTGCTGCCTTATATATACTGTATATATATATAGTGCTGCCCTCTAGTGCTCTTGCAAATGGGTAACATTCTAGCAATACTGCTGCCTTATATATACTGTATATATATATAGTGCTGCCCTCTAGTGCTCTTGCAAATGGGTAACATTCTAGCAATACTGCTGCCATATATATATATACTGTATATATATATAGTGCTGCCCTCTAGTGCTCTTGCAAAGTGATAACAATCTAGCAATACTGCTGCCATATATATATATACTGTATATATATATAGTGCTGCCCTCTAGTGCTCTTGCAAAGTGATAACAATCTAGCAATACTGCTGATATATATATATATATATATACTGTATATATATATAGTGCTGCCCTCTAGTGCTCTTGCAAATGGGTAACATTCTAGCAATACTGCTGCCATATATATATATATATATATATATATATATATATATATATATATATATATATATATATATATATATATATATATACTGTATATATATATAGTGCTGCCCTCTAGTGCTCTTGCAAATGGGTAACATTCTAGCAATACTGCTGCCATATATATATACTGTATATATATATAGTGCTGCCCTCTAGTGCTCTTGCAAATGGGTAACATTCTAGCAATACTGCTGCCTTATATATACTGTACATATATATATAGTGCTGCCCTCTAGTGCTCTTGCAAATGGGTAACATTCTAGCAATACTGCTGCCATATATATATATATACTGTATATATATATAGTGCTGCCCTCTAGTGCTCTTGCAAAGTGATAACATTCTAGCAATACTGCTGCCTTATATATACTGTATATATATAGTGCTGCCCTCTAGTGCTCTTGCAAAGTGATAACATTCTAGCAATACTGCTGCCTTATATATACTGTACATATATATATAGTGCTGCCCTCTAGTGCTCTTGCAAATGGGTAACAATCTAGCAATACTGCTGCCTTATATATACTGTATATATATATAGTGCTGCCCTCTAGTGCTCTTGCAAAGTGATAACAATCTAGCAATACTGCTGCCTTATATATATACTGTATTTATATAGTGCTGCCCTCTAGTGCTCTTGCAAAGTGATAACAATCTAGCAATACTGCTGCCATATATATATATACTGTATATATATATAGTGCTGCCCTCTAGTGCTCTTGCAAAGTGATAACAATCTAGCAATACTGCTGCCATATATATATATACTGTATATATATAGTGCTGCCCTCTAGTGCTCTTGCAAAGTGATAACATTCTAGCAATACTGCTGCTATATATATATATATATACTGTATATATATATAGTGCTGCACTCTAGTGCTCTTGCAAAGTGATAACAATCTAGCAATACTGCTGCTATATATATATATACTGTATATATATATATAGTGCTGCCCTCTAGTGCTCTTGCAAAGTGATAACAATCTAGCAATACTGCTGCTATATATATATATACTGTATATATATATAGTGCTGCCCTCTAGTGCTCTTGCAAAGTGATAACAATCTAGCAATACTGCTGCCATATATATATATATACTGTATATATATATATAGTGCTGCCCTCTAGTGCTCTTGCAAAGTGATAACAATCTAGCAATACTGCTGCCATATATATATATATATATACTGTATATATATATATAGTGCTGCCCTCTAGTGCTCTTGCAAAGTGATAACAATCTAGCAATACTGCTGCCATATATATACTGTATATATATATAGTGCTGCCCTCTAGTGCTCTTGCAAAGTGATAACATTCTAGCAATACTGCTGCTATATATATATATATATACTGTATATATATATATAGTGCTGCCCTCTAGTGCTCTTGCAAAGTGATAACAATCTAGCAATACTGCTGCTATATATATATATATATACTGTATATATATATATAGTGCTGCCCTCTAGTGCTCTTGCAAATGGGTAACATTCTAGCAATACTGCTGATATATATATATATATATATATATATATATTGTACATATATATATAGTGCTGCCCTCTAGTGCTCTTGCAAATGGGTAACATTCTAGCAATACTGCTGCCTTATATATACTGTATATATATATAGTGCTGCCCTCTAGTGCTCTTGCAAATGGGTAACATTCTAGCAATACTGCTGCCTTATATATACTGTATATATATATAGTGCTGCCCTCTAGTGCTCTTGCAAATGGGTAACATTCTAGCAATACTGCTGCCTTATATATACTGTATATATATATATAGTGCTGCCCTCTAGTGCTCTTGCAAATGGGTAACATTCTAGCAATACTGCTGCCTTATATATACTGTATATATATATATAGTGCTGCCCTCTAGTGCTCTTGCAAATGGGTAACATTCTAGCAATACTGCTGCCTTATATATACTGTATATATATATATAGTGCTGCCCTCTAGTGCTCTTGCAAATGGGTAACATTCTAGCAATACTGCTGCCATATATATATATACTGTATATATATAGTGCTGCCCTCTAGTGCTCTTGCAAATGGGTAACATTCTAGCAATACTGCTGCCATATATATATATACTGTATATATATATAGTGCTGCCCTCTAGTGCTCTTGCAAAGTGATAACAATCTAGCAATACTGCTGCCATATATATATATACTGTATATATATAGTGCTGCCCTCTAGTGCTCTTGCAAAGTGATAACATTCTAGCAATACTGCTGCTATATATATATATACTGTATATATATATAGTGCTGCCCTCTAGTGCTCTTGCAAAGTGATAACAATCTAGCAATACTGCTGCTATATATATATATACTGTATATATATATAGTGCTGCCCTCTAGTGCTCTTGCAAAGTGATAACAATCTAGCAATACTGCTGCTATATATATATATACTGTATATATATATAGTGCTGCCCTCTAGTGCTCTTGCAAAGTGATAACAATCTAGCAATACTGCTGCCATATATATATATATACTGTATATATATATATAGTGCTGCCCTCTAGTGCTCTTGCAAAGTGATAACAATCTAGCAATACTGCTGCCATATATATATATACTGTATATATATATAGTGCTGCCCTCTAGTGCTCTTGCAAATGGGTAACATTCTAGCAATACTGCTGCCTTATATATACTGTATATATATATATAGTGCTGCCCTCTAGTGCTCTTGCAAATGGGTAACATTCTAGCAATACTGCTGCCTTATATATACTGTATATATATATATAGTGCTGCCCTCTAGTGCTCTTGCAAATGGGTAACATTCTAGCAATACTGCTGCCTTATATATACTGTATATATATATATAGTGCTGCCCTCTAGTGCTCTTGCAAATGGGTAACATTCTAGCAATACTGCTGCCATATATATATATACTGTATATATATAGTGCTGCCCTCTAGTGCTCTTGCAAATGGGTAACATTCTAGCAATACTGCTGCCATATATATATATACTGTATATATATATAGTGCTGCCCTCTAGTGCTCTTGCAAATGGGTAACATTCTAGCAATACTGCTGCCATATATATATATACTGTATATATATATAGTGCTGCCCTCTAGTGCTCTTGCAAAGTGATAACATTCTAGCAATACTGCTGCTATATATATATATATATATATATACTGTATATATATAGTGCTGCCCTCTAGTGCTCTTGCAAAGTGATAACAATCTAGCAATACTGCTGCCATATATATATATATATATACTGTATATATATAGTGCTGCCCTCTAGTGCTCTTGCAAATGGGTAACATTCTAGCAATACTGCTGCCTTATATATACTGTATATATATATATAGTGCTGCCCTCTAGTGCTCTTGCAAATGGGTAACATTCTAGCAATACTGCTGCCATATATATATATATACTGTATATATATAGTGCTGCCCTCTAGTGCTCTTGCAAATGGGTAACATTCTAGCAATACTGCTGCCATATATATATATACTGTATATATATATAGTGCTGCCCTCTAGTGCTCTTGCAAAGTGATAACAATCTAGCAATACTGCTGCCATATATATATATACTGTATATATATAGTGCTGCCCTCTAGTGCTCTTGCAAAGTGATAACATTCTAGCAATACTGCTGCTATATATATATATATATATATACTGTATATATATAGTGCTGCCCTCTAGTGCTCTTGCAAAGTGATAACAATCTAGCAATACTGCTGCCATATATATATATACTGTATATATATATATATAGTGCTTCCCTCTAGTGCTCTTGCAAAGTGATAACATTCTAGCAATACTGCTGCTATATATATATATACTGTATATATATATAGTGCTCCATAAATAAATGGGCCGGCTCCTAAGCATACATTCCTGCTTTTCAACAAAAGATACCAAGGGAACGGAGAAAAATTGATTATAGAAGTAAATTAGAATAAAAAAATAAAAAAAATCATATGTTGTCTGAATCCTGAAAAAAAGGATTGGGTTTCATATCCCTTTAAATGTTTCTTGATAATTCAGATAGAGTGTACAATTTTATAAAGGTTTCACATTAGAAAGTTTTTTTTATTTTACACTCTGTCTGAATTATGAGAGAAAAAAATGTTGGGCCTTGTGTCCCTTTAATTATTTGTAGTAAAACAAATTTGCAATACACAGTTTAACTATTTGTTTTGCTCCCTTTCCTGTAATTTAAAGGGACAGTCAACTCAATTGTTTTATTGCTTTAAAAGATAGATAATCCCTTTATTATCCATTCTATTGACTTGCATTTAAGCCAATTAGTGCTGTGTTGTTAGAATCCACGGGCGTTAGCACAATGTTATCTATATGGCTCACATGAACTAGTACTCCCCTGATGTTAAAAGCAAATACAAAAGCATGTGATCATGGGGCTTAGAAAGAGACAGACATATAGAGGTTTAAAGGTTATAAAGTATGTTAATATAACCATATTTTTCTGTGCAAAGCTGGGGAATAGTAAAAAAACGCATTATCTATCTTTTTAAACAATAACTTTTATGTTGATTTTTTAAAATTATGAATAAGAAATGATTTACTGCTATGCAGAAAGTTTTACATGCAAAATAAATATTTTCAATAAATGTAAAGCTCATTTTCTTAAAAAATACATTGTTTTGCTTTCTGATATAAGCAAACTCCTGCCACCAATCACTGTGCATCATGTATGAGCGTCAGCATTCTGCATTCCATTGGGGGAGTGGAAACAATTACAATTTTAGTGTTAAATTATGAAACAAGATAGCCAAAATAATTAATGAAAATACATTGCTTTTTTTTTAAATTATGCATAATTCAAATTTTATAGGAGAGCAAAATATTTAATTTACTGTCCCTTTAAGAATTGGAATTGCACAAAGGGTTGCCAAGTATTTAACTGGACGGTCAAGTATTTCGGCAGGTTGTCCTGTAAAATGTATACAAAAGTACTGGACACTTAAATGTCCATTTTTATAAGTTTTCTATCTGGCAGCTGAATTTTAAGGTCTCCTATGTGTGTGCATAACAAATATAATACAGACAATAGTGACATTGACAGACAATAGTGACATTGAGCAATGGCAGCCCACTGGGTTTTAAACAGTGCTCTGTGTGTTACATTTAGCCACTAGGGTAAAAACATGTATGTGTGTTACTGGCAGCAAAAGAGGTAAAATAATGTTTGTTACTGGCATCTAAAGGGGATACAATTACTGATAAGCTGGGGTATATATTATATGATGTGTCATTGTTAGTAGCCTAAGGTAGAGCTTTGTGGTGGGACCATTTAGTGACTAACCATCTACCACCTGTATCCAGTCACCTGCAGGTCGAGGGCAGTTGGTAGTTCTACACATGGCAAAATTCACAAGACTTACCCTGCCACATATCTGCCCTTTATTGGTCTTAGCAGAGAATTTCAGATAAAAAACTGCAAAACAACTAAACTCTTGCTAACAAAATGGCAATGGCTTGCAGTGTCTACTCTAGTAACAAATCCTGATTAGCTTATTCAAATATGGCAATTGGTGGGTGCAGATTGGCTATTGAAAATCAGTTGTAGAAAGCAGGGTGTTAATGTATGAATTTGCTTTACAATTACTTAGTATATTCTAATCAATGTGTATTGTAATTACTGTCCCTTTAAGGATGTAGAATGAGTGAGCTTCATATAATAAGATAAAGGAAGAACTAATACTCTCAAGGCTATGGTAATATTCGCTATAATATTCTCACACCTGACCACACATTGCTACTTCCATATTTTGTTTTGTTAAGGAAGCTCTTAGGATTAATAAATTATCATAGTTTCAAATCATCAGAAGAGCTATTTAAGGCTTAGGCTGTAGTTTCTTCCTTAATCTAAATAAAAAAACAACAACTCTTACCATACCAGCTGGATGTGAACACTTTGTGAATAAATTAACAAAATTCTTACTTAAAGGGGCATGAAACTATTTTTTCCTTTCATGATTCAGAGCATGCAACTTTAAATAACTTTCCCATTTACTTCTATTATCAAATTTGTTTTTTTCTCTTGTTATCATTTGTTCAAGGAGCAGCAGTGCACTACTGGGAGTGGGAGCTAGCTGAACACATTGAGAGAACAAATGACAAGAGGCATGTATGTGCAGCCACCAATTAGCAGCTAGCTCCCAGTCGTGCATTGCTGCTCTTGAGCCTACATATCTATGTTTTACAACAAAGAATACCTAGAGAACAAAGCAAATTAGATAATAAAAGTAAAATGGGAAGTATGAAATTTAATTTTGACTTTCTGTCCTTATAAATTGTTTTAATGGACATACTTCACACACCACTTGTCTTATTTGGAGGAGCCAAATCAAACTTTTTACTGGAGAATGCACGGTTTACCCCTGTCATTTAGTTGTCAAAACTTACATTATTTTACAGTGTCTTATCACCTCTGCTGAGCCAGCCAATTAGAGCCAGATATGTGACAGGGTTAGGCTTGTTTTCAAAGTTAAATAAAATAGGAAACGTGAAAATGAATAAGAAAAGTATAATGCATAGTTTTTTTGTTTTTTTAACTAAACGTAATTAAAATATTTTACAGTTTTATGTTATTTGGAAAATGATTTTTTTCCCTGTTCAGAATCAAATTACTTTCAGGTAGATTACGAGTTATGCACGTTAGAGGGTTTTTAACGAACGCAACAAAAGTTGCGTTATTTCAACCCTCCATAGCGCAGCCATTACAAGTTTTTAAACATCCGGCTTGTGCGTGCGATATGGTGGCGTTGAGCTCCATACCGCACAAAATACAAGCGCTGTTTTGACATGCTCGTGCACGCTTTCCCCATAGACATCATTGGGGAGAGCGGGTTAGAAAAAAACTAACACCTGCAATCGCAGAATGAAAAGCTCCGTAACGCAGCCCCATTGATGTCTATGGGGGGAAAAAAAGTAATGTTTAAACCTCCCTAACATAAACCCTGAGTCTAAACACCCCTAATCTGCCACCCCGACATCACCGACACCTACATAATGTTATTAACCCCTAACCTGCCGCTCCCGATATCGCCACCACCTAAATAAATCTATTAACCCCTAATCTGCCGCTCCCGATATCGCCGCCACTATACTAAAGTTATTAACCCCTATTCTCCTGCACGCCAACATCTCCCACACTATAATACATCGATTAACCCCTATTCCACCGCTCCCCGACATCGCCACCACTAAATAAACCTATTAACCCCTAAACTGCCAGCCCCCCACATCGCAACAACCTAAATTAAACTATTAACCCCTAAACCTAACCCTGACCCTAAACCTAACAACCCCTAACTTTAACATAATTAAAATAGAGCTGAATAAAGTTACAATTATTAACTAAATAATACCTATTTAAAACTAAATACAAACTTACCTGTGAAATAAAACCTAAGCTAGCTACAATATAACTAATAGTTACATTGTAGCTAGCTTAGGGTTTATTTTTATTTCACAGGTAAGTTTGTATTTATTTTAACTAGGTAAACTAGTTAGTAAGTAGTTATTAACTATTTACTAACTACCTAGTTAAAATAAATACAAACTTACCTGTGAAATAAAACCTAAGCTGCCTTACACTAAAACCTAACATTACAAAAAATAAAAAACACTAAAATTACATTCTAAACAGTCAAAAGAATGAGAGCTGCTTAAATCCTATTGGCTGATTTGAACAGCCAATAGGATTTTAGCAGCCCTAATTTGTATTGGCCTGGATGAAGACCTCTCGCCGCCTGGATGTCCGGACTTCAGGAACTGTAAGTGGATCTTCGGGGGTTAGTGTTAGGATTTTTTAAACTTTTTTGGGTGGGTTTTTAGTTTAGGGTTTAGGCTTTTATTAAAAGCTAAATGCCCTTGTCAGGGCAATGCAAAAGAGCTAAATGCCCTTTTAAGGGCAATGCTCATACAAATGCCCTTTTCAGGGCAATGGGTATCTTAGGTTTTTGTTGGTTGGGTGGTGGGTTTTACTGTTGGGGGTCTTTGTATTTTTTTTTTTACAGGTAAAAGAGGTGTTTGAGGTGTTTAACTTAGGGCAATGCCCTACAAAAGGCCATTTTAAAGGCTTTTCGTAGTTTATTGTGTTAGGTTTTTATTTTATTTTGGGTGGGCTATTAGATTAGGTGTAATTCTTTTTTTATTTTTGATAATTTTGTTTGTTATTTTTCGTAATTTAGTGTTTGGTATTTTTTGTAATTTAGTATTTTTTTGTAATTAGATACTTTGTAAGTTTTATAGTAGTGTTAGGATTTTTTTATGTGTATTTTAGTTTTATTTAATTGGTAGTTTAATTTTAGTTTAATAGTTATATTAGTTTAATTGTTAGTTTAAACTTAGTTTTTTTTAATTTGACAGGTAAGTTTTAATTTAATTTAAGAAAGGGAAATTGTAATTTTAATATAAAGTTAGGGGGGCGTTATAGTGGTGGTGGTGTCGAGGAGCGGCGGAATAGGGGTAATAACTTTTGTATAGTGGGGGCGATGTGAGCAGACGGCAGATTAGGGGTTAATAATATTTATATACGGCTAGATTTAGAGTTGGGCGGTAGCCGTCAAAACCAGAGTTAGAGGCTCCTAACGCTGGTTTTTACCGCCCTCTGGTATTTAGAGTCAGTCAGGAAAGGGTCTAACGCTCACTTTCCAGCCGCGACTTTTCCATACCGCAGATCCCCTTACGTCAATTGCGTATCCTATCTTTTCAATGGGATCTTTCTAACGCCGGTATTTAGAGTCGTGGCTGAAGTGAGCGTTAGAAATCTAACGACAAAACTCCAGCCGCAGAAAAAAGTCAGTAGTTAAGAGCTTTCTGGGCTAACGCCGGTTTATAAAGCTCTTAACTACTGTGCTCTAAAGTACACTAACACCCATAAACTACCTATGTACCCCTAAACCGAGGTCCCCCCACATCGCCGCCACTCTATTAAAATTTTTTAACCCCTAATCTGCCGACCGCACGCCGCTGCCACCTACGTTATCCCTATGAACCCCTAATCTGCTGCCCCTAACACCGCCGACCCCTATATTATATTTATTAACCCCTAATCTTCCCCCCTCAACGTCGCCTCCACCTGCCTACACTTATTAACCCCTAATCTGCCGACCGGACCGCGCCGCTATTATAATAAAGTTATTAACCCCTAATCCGCCTCACTCCCGCCTCAATAACCCTATAATAAATAGTATTAACCCCTAATCTGCCCTCCCTAACATCGCCGACACCTAACTTCAAACATTAACCCCTAATCTGCCGACTGGAGCTCACCACTATTCTAATAAATGTATTAACCCCTAAAGCTAATTCTAACCCTAACCCTAACACCCCCCTAAGTTAAATATAATTTTTATCTAACGAAATAAATTAACTCTTATTAAATAACTTATTCCTATTTAAAGCTAAATACTTACCTATAAAATAAACCCTAATATAGCTACAATATAAATTATAATTATATTGTAGCTATTTTAGGATTAATATTTATTTTACAGGCAACTTTGTAATTATATTAACCAGGTACAATAGCTATTAAATAGTTAATAACTATTTAATAGTTACCTAGTTAAAATAATTACAAAATTACATGTAAAATAAATCCTAACCTAAGTTACAATTAAACCTAACACTACACTATCAATAAATTAATTAAATAAAATACCTACAATTATCTACAATTAAACCTAACACTACACTATCAATAAATAAATTAAATAAAATACCTACAATTATCTACAATTAAACCTAACACTACACTATCAATAAATAAATTAAATACAATTCCTACAAATAAATACAATTAAATAAACTAACTAAAGTACAAAAAATAAAAAAGAACTAAGTTACAAAAAATAAAAAAATATTTACAAACATTAGAAAAAAATTACAACAATTTTAAACTAATTACACCTACTCTAAGCCCCCTAATAAAATAACAAAGACCCCCAAAATAAAAAAATGCCCTACCCTATTCTAAATTACAAAAGTTCAAAGCTCTTTTACCTTACCAGCCCTTAAAAGGGCCCTTTAGGGGGGCATGCCCCAAAGAATTCAGCTCTTTTGCCTGTAAAAAAAAAACATACAATACCCCCCCCAACATTACAACCCACCACCCACATACCCCTAATCTAACCCAAACCCCCCTTAAATAAACCTAACACTAAGCCCCTGAAGATCTTCCTACCTTATCTTCACCTCACCGGGTTCACCGATCGGTCCAGAAGAGGGTCCGAAGTCTTGATCCAAGCGGCGGCTGAAGAACTCCATCATCGGGCTGAAGTCGGAAGTCCATCATCGGGATGAAGTCTTCTATCAAGCCGCATCTTCAATCTTCTTTCTTCCGGAGCGGAGCGGAGCCATCTTCTTCCCAGCCGACGCGGATCCAACCTCTTCAAGTAACGCCTACTAGCCAAATGACGGTTCCTTTAAATGACGTCATCCAAGATCGGAACAGCCAATAGAATGCGAGCTCAATCTGATTGGCTGATTGGATCAGCCAATCGGATTGAACTTGATTCTGATTGGCTGATTCCATCAGCCAATCAGAATTTTCCTACCTTAATTCCGATTGGCTGATAGAATCCTATCAGCCAATCGGAATTCGAGGGACGCCATCTTGGATGACGTCATTTAAAGGAACCGTCATTCGGCTAGTAGGCGTTGCTTAAAGAGGTTGGATCCGCGTCGGCTGGGAAGAAGATGGCTCCGCTCCGGAAGAAAGAAGATTGAAGATGCGGCTTGATAGAAGACTTCATCCCGATGATGGACTTCCGACTTCAGCCCGATGATGGAGTTTTTCAGCCGCCGCTTGGATCAAGACTTCGGACCCTCTTCTGGACCGATCGGTGAACCCGGTGAGGTGAAGATAAGGTAGGAAGATCTTCAGGGGCTTAGTGTTAGGTTTATTTAAGGGGGGTTTGGGTTAGATTAGGGGTATGTGGGTGGTGGGTTGTAATGTTGGGGGGGGGTATTGTATGTTTTTTTTTTACAGGCAAAAGAGCTGAATTCTTTGGGGCATGCCCCGCAAAGGGCCCTTTTAAGGGCTTGTAAGGTAAAAGAGCTTTGAACTTTTGTAATTTAGAATAGGGTAGGGCATTTTTTTATTTTGGGGGTCTTTGTTATTTTATTAGGGGGCTTAGAGTAGGTGTAATTAGTTTAAAATTGTTGTAATTTTTTCTAATGTTTGTAAATATTTTTTTATTTTTTGTAACTTAGTTCTTTTTTATTTTTTGTACTTTCGTTAGTTTATTTAATTGTATTTATTTGTAGGTATTTAATTTAATTTATTTATTGATAGTGTAGTGTTAGGTTTAATTGTAGATAATTGTAGGTATTTTATTTAATTAATTTATTGATAGTGTAGTGTTAGGTTTAATTGTAACTTAGGTTAGGATTTATTTTACATGTAATTTTGTAATTATTTTAACTAGGTAACTATTAAATAGTTATTAACTATTTAATAGCTATTGTACCTGGTTAATATAATTACAAAGTTGCCTGTAAAATAAATATTAATCCTAAAATAGCTACAATATAATTATAATTTATATTGTAGCTATATTAGGGTTTATTTTATAGGTAAGTATTTAGCTTTAAATAGGAATAAGTTATTTAATAAGAGTTAATTTATTTCGTTAGATTTAAATTATATTTAATTTAGGGGGGGTGTTAGGGTTAAAGTTAGACTTAGCTTTAGGGGTTAATAAATTTATTAGAGTAGCGGTGAGCTCCTGTCGGCAGATTAGGGGTTAATACTTGAAGTTAGGTGTCGGCAATGTTAGGGAGGGCAGATTAGGGGTTAATACTATTTATTATAGGGTTATTGAGGCGGGAGTGAGGCGGATTAGGGGTTAATACATTTATTATTGTAGCGCTCAGGTCCGGTCGGCAGATTAGGGGTTAATAAGTGTAGTTAGGTGGAGGCGACGTTGGGGGCGGCAGATTAGGGGTTAATAAATATAATATAGGGGTCGGCGATGTTAGGGCAGCAGATTAGGGGTACATAGGGATAACGTAGGTGGCGGGGGTGTACGGAGCGGCAGATTAGGGGTTAAAAATAATATGCAGGGGTCAGCGATAGCGGGGGCGGCAGATTAGGGGTTAATAAGTGTAAGGTTAGGGGTGTTTAGACTCAGGGTACATGTTAGGGTGTTAGGTGCAGACTTAGGAAGTGTTTCCCCATAGGAAACAATGGGGTTGCGTTAGGAGCTGAACGCGGCTGTTTTGCAGGTGTTAGGTTTTTTTTCAGCTCAAACAGCCCCATTGTTTTCTATGGGGAAATCGTGCACAAGCACGTTTTTGAAGCTGGCCGCGTCTGTAAGCACCGCTGGTATCGAGAGTTGCAGTGGCGTTAAATTATGCTCTACGCTCCCTTTTTGGAGCCTAACGCACTGAAAACCCAGCCATTCTGTGAACTCTAAATACCAGCGGTATTTAAAAGGTACGGCCAGAAAAAAGCACGCGTAGCTAACGCACCCCTTTGGCCGCAAAACTCTAAATCTTGGCGATAGTGTTTGCGATGTGGGAGGGTGGCGGTTTAGGGGTTAATAACTTTATTATAGTGGTGACAATGTCGGGGAGTGGCGGAATAAGGGTTAATACATTTTATTAGTGGCGGCGATGTCGGGTCTGACGCTGCGTTACAGGTTAAAAGGTCTGCGGTACAGCTATACCGACAAGACTTGTAATGGCTGCGTTACTGTTTTAACGCTGAAATTACCATTTTTCAGTATTAAAACACGAACGCACAACTTGTAATCTACCTGTTTGTGTTTTATACTTGTGGAGGTGAGTAAGTGTCCACCAACTAAGGCCTAGTAGCCCTTCAGGGGGCGAATTGTGGAAACTGGTGATAAAATCACTTATCTTCATTAAAGGGACAGTAAACACCAAAAATGTAATTGTTTATAAATATAGATAATCATTTTATTTACCAGTTCCCAGTTTTGCATAACCAACACCATTATAAAAATATACTTTTACCTCTGTAATTGCATTGTATCTAAGCCTCTGCAGACTGCCTCCTTATCTAAGATCTTTTGACAGACTTGCATTTCAGGCTATCAGTGATCCACGTGCATAAGAAACACATGAACTAACGTCCTCTAGCTGTGAAAAACTATCAAATGCATTCAGATAAGAAGATTAGCATATGAGCCCACCTAGGTTTAGCTTTCAACTAAGAATACCAAGAGTACAAAGCAAATTTGATGATAAAAGTAAATTAGAAAGTTGTTTAAAATAACATGCCCTATCTGAATCATGCAAGTTTAATTTGGACTTTACTATCCCTTTAAAGTCTATGGAGAATCTTATTGTCACCAGCAATTTCCACGCTTTACCAGCTCAATAAAAACTAGTTGTGGGAATTGTCCTTATTAGCCAGTGAAAACAAATGTTTATAATGTATTAGAATAAATGTACATTTATATAGTTATAGTTAAAATAGTCTGCTTAAGGGACATAATTGTGTTGCCCTTAAAGGGACAGTAAACACCTTGTAATTGTAAGGCATTTCTATTGTGTTGATAAAAAATAACATATAAGCCAAGTCTAAATGTTTATAAAAAAATTAACATCCCTTTAACTGCAAATATTTTTTTAATGGCCAAACTCCACCCAGCATTTATCTTGATTGGAGAAGCCAATCTGAGCTTTAGTCTGCAGACAACAAGGCTAGTCACTGACATGAAATTAGTATAAAGTGCATGATTTTGCATTTGTTATCAGTTGAAGCCAATTAGGGACAGATATGTAGCAGGGCTAGCTTTGAGAAGTCAGCAGGTGCATTTCAAAGTCAGAGTTAAATGAAATGAAAGGGGTGCAAAATAAACAATGAACATATATTGCAAAGTTGTTTCATTATTTATATATATTTTATATACCTATCTCAAGTGTGTACTCTCACTTTATCCCCTAGATGCCGTTAGGACATTCCATGCCATCCCAAAAGCGCTGGGGTATAATGCCGTTTGGACGGCATGGAACGTCCTAACATTTGCGGCGTCCTTCTCCCCTTCTTGTAAAAACTGCAGTGGATCTAACTAGGGGACGTAATTAGCAACGCAGTCTGTCCCCCAGGAGCCAATCAGCGCCATTTGGAGTCACGTGATCACAGTGACGATCATGTGACATTCTGTCTGCACAGATGTTTACATTTTTATTATGGACATTTACCTGCGTCCTGAAGGGGATAAAGGGTATCTTGCTTAGGGAATTGAGTTTTTATTTTTTTATTTTTTGTAATCTGAGAAACACAACCTCACAACTAAGGACGTGTATTTTAATTAATTTGTAGGAAACAGAGCAAACTCTTTTTGTGTGGGGTACATGTGATGAAGCGCTAGTGACATTAGTAATACAGCAATATGTGAGAAATATGACAAACATTTATGTAAAACAATATGCAGCGGCGTCAGAGAGATTGTACTAAAGTCAACTCTGCTGTAACAGCCAAGGATACAGTGCAGCTTGTATATAAATGTGTTTATATTAAAGCTTACATTCCAGAATTATCGTACATTTATAATAAAGGGACATACAAATATGCAATGTATTTTCATTATTTATTGTGTCTGATTTTCCATTTCTTTAAAGGGACATTGCAGAATAAAATGTTATTGAAACAGAAAAGCCCAACCACAGGAAATCAAATCAAATCCTTTATTTTGTCATGTGAAATAGCTGCCTTTGCCTCCTATACTAAAAATGCCAGTACTGCAGTATAGAAAAGCTACACAAATAAGAGGCAGCTTCAGAAATCAACCCCCCCATAGAGGGTAAGAGAGAGACACACCCATTTGAGAAGGGTGTTCATGCAGCTGTTTTGAATACAGTACTTTCTTATTGGCTGCTTGAAACATTGTCTCATTAACTTGATTTTTACCTCCTCCTGTGAGGCGAGTGCATTCTGTAGGATCCAGTAATTATTGCTTTATCAGTACAGGAACTCATTTATATCTGTCTTTGATTGGCCTCAGCAGAGGAGATAAGATAAATAGACAGAGTGTGTCTCTTGAGTGCAAAACAATTCAAAAATTACAGTTTAAATGGTTTTGAAACATTTATTTGTAAACTGATTTTTTTCCAATGCAGGTATTTAATGCTGATATGTCAAATAAATAGTTCCTTTTAATATTTGTTACATAGAAAATTAGAAAATATATATTTTTCCCACATCTGTTCTTTGTGCCTTTTACTGATCTGAAAACGCAAGAGATGCTATGAATGATTAGATATGACAGGTCTATATGGCTATTAACTGCCGTTTCAGAAGGATAAGGGGCTTGGCCAGCACAGGATATCCACAATAATGTATATGGAGGGGATATTTACTGAGACCACCAACAAGAGTGATATTGCCAGTGTGACATTTGCAAACAATAATAATAATGTCTATTAGTGCAAAAAGTCCCAATAGAAATAGGTAAGAAACAGACATTGTTTAACAGGACACGGAAGTTAAAATTAAACTTTCTTTTCTTCTTAAACGGGGAGAGTCCACAGCTGCATTCTTTACTTTTGGGAATTCCGAACCTGGCCACCAGGAGGAGGCAAAGACACCCCAGCCAAAGGCTTAAATACCTCCCCCACTTCCCTCATCCCCCAGTTATTCTTTGCCTCACAGGAGGTTGGCAGAGAAGTATCGGAAGATTAAAGATAGTCTCTTATGGAGGGTAGTACTCTTCGGCATGGGACTAGGAGTTTTAAGTAGTCCTGTCAGCCTCTCAGTGAGAGCATGGATGAAAGTTAGAGTCCGGAGATGCAGGGAGAGTCTTTCTGTGAAACCATCCCAAACTCATATTAACAGCTCCTTAGCAATCAGCGTTGACAATTTTCGCTGCCTGCTTTGTTCACTCAAGTCCATGTCAGAAGCGAGGCTACTATCTGTCACACTTGAAGGGCCGTGTTCCTGTTCCACTGTGTAGATTTAAGGTAAGATTGTTTCATTTTACTCAGTGGGTCTCAGTGGGACTCCTTTATCTTATGGAATCGAGGGTTAATATCTCCTGAGGGGGGTTATTGAACAGGGGGGACTTTAATCATGTTTGTTATGTGATTATATTTGCTAATATGTGGCTATATCGGAACATATTGGTCTTTTTTGTCAGGTTGCGCGGCCCTTGTGGCTTTGGCACGCTTTTCTTTGGCCTGCATGGTGTACCTTGTGAGCAGGCGTGGTCACATTTCTAGTCTTCCACTTCCGTATTCCTGACGCACGGCGACAGAGAGAGTCTGTTTCACTAGTTTTCTGGGTCATAGGAGGTGGTGAGTGCCCCATCCATCGGAGGTGTAAGGTGCCGTTTTTATTTTTTCTATCCATAATTTCTATCCTAGTTATGGAGGATTCTGACTTTTTGGAGACGGATGTCTCTGATTCAGATTCTACTTCTTGCGAAGAGTATGATATGGCCCAGGTTATCCATGCCCATCAGTTATGTTCCGCATGCCACTTTAGAGTACTTTTTTCTCCCGAAATAGGGAACTTAGAGTCCATTGAGCCATCTGCCCCTGGGGACCCCATATCCCAGGAGGCGAGTGCCCTATATCTTTCTTTGGCTAATGCCGTTACCCCTTCTCCGTAAGGCAGCTTGTTTCCTCCAGAGGCTACGGCACAGTTCTGCGTGGCCATATCTATGGCAATGGCGCATTTACATCTTCCAGGAAGGAAGATGCTGATGAGATACTGTCCATGTTCCGTCAACCAGGGATCATCAGGCGAGGGATCGTCTGGGTCAGATCAGCCTTCTGGGGAAGTGGTTTCCTCTGATGCTTCTGGGGTCCAATGCTTGGGTCGGGGTCTTCAGTTCCCCCGGCAGAGGTAAGTCTTGCTTTTCATTATAGACTGGCGCGCCTTTGTGTCCTACTGTGGCATGTTTTGGCAGTGCTGGAGGAACCCAGTCCTGATGGGTGAGGGGTCCTCGGTCTTCCGTGCTGGACGGCAAGCTGGGTTAGACGTGGGGGGATGATGTTAATCTCATTGTCCTTTTCTCCTTTTCTTTGGGTATCTTATTCCAGTTCTGAGCTTCGGGAGATTGGGGTCTCTGATTGGCTGGTCCTGTTTGTGTACCCATTTTTCTTGGGCGTTCACCTGCGAGTGCCGCTTAGGATGTATTTGTTTTGTTTTTGGAAGTTCATGTTTGTTTTTGGAAGTTCATGTTTGTTATAGTTTCCCTGTTGGGAAACATCTCATCTCTGGAATTTGATACTAGCGATTTTGTGGTTGCTTGGATACTTCTGCGGAAGTTGCATGTTAAGGTGTTAGTTACATAGTTATATAGATTCTTTGTTGATCCCTACTGGAGTTTCGAGTTTTCTGTGACCTGATTCAGTTCAGGAGTGCCCTCTGTAGCAGGTTGTTCCTGGTCAGGCGCTGGTTTCTGTTCCATAAGGTCTAAACCATCCACGTGGTGCTGTTGTATCTGGCTGACCTGGTTGGGTGGTCAGTTGCTCTCTCACATGAGAAGTTCATTATGCTATGATTCCTCCTTCAGAATGGATAAATCTTCCCCTTGGGATAGGGATTTCCATGGAGAGGAAAACCATGCGAGTTTAATTATTTTTGTTTTGAGACTCTGCCCTTGACGGGACTAAGAGAGGAGGCCTTTTCGTGCATCGACATCAGGCTGGTTCTCGTTGATTCTTTTTGCGAGGGGCATCAAGGGGTTTGTACTCACTCCTCTTGGTCCTGTTCCTGATTGTTGCTGGATTTCCAGAAGCAGATCCTGCTATGAAGGGTTCCGAAGGTTCTTTGACCTCGGAGCTAGAATCCTTAATTCCCAATTGGACTGGAGGTTTAGATGACTCCTTAAACATCTGGAGTACCAGGTTGGGGCAGATTTTTATATACCCTATGGTATTCTTTTTGGCCTGCTGTTTTTTGAGGTTTTTGACCTTGGTACCTCTTCCTAAGGGATCAAGGTGACTTAGGCTTCCTTTTTCCCTTTCTGGCGATGGTTGTAGGGTCATCGGTTCTGGAAGTTCGGGCATTTTCGGCCTATTTTCTTCCTCATGCCACTTCTCGTCTGCTCCCATGTTTTTGGGGGCTCTGGAGAATGCGTTGGTCTCCTTTTTGTCATAGAACTACCCTTTATTATGACATATCGGTTTGATATGTTGTTTCCTGTGATATCGATGCTTGTTCATCGTTTTCTCCCTTGGTCTAGGGGGGTTACTGAGAGGTTGATCGAGATGGATCGTTTGGAGACTATATTGCAGACTCTGTTACAAAGGTGTGCTATTTCTTGTCAGCTTCTTAGCTGTTGGTCTTGGGGGTATTATGCCTCAAATCTTGAGGAGTTATATTCTCTGTCTCTTGGATGCTAAAGGAACGTCCAGTGTTCTAGGACTTTTGGATGTGGCTGAGATTGCATCTCCTAGGGTTCTCCGTATGAGGTGTTCCTATGGTTTCTTAGGGGTTCCTAGTTTGGGCCAGCTCCAGTTTCCAGGTGCCTTTTTTTTTCTGGACCTGGTCTAGGATATCTGACGGAAACTCCTAGTTGGATCCTGAGTTCTTCAATCTTTACAGTCCTGAAACATCTGCTTGATCCTTCAAGTGTTGTGTCTTCTCCTATCAATGACTTGGAAATGGCCTGATGGTTAGTTTAGCTACATAGCAAGCAGGAGTTTGATCTCTTATTACAGCTACTTTCACTATAGAAGTGGGCTTGCTGGCTATTTATTTGTCTACTGGGCCGGCTGTTGCAGCCAGATGGTGCCTCTTCAGTCGGTTTTGTTTTTGCAGTCTGTTTGATGATGCACACTCCGTACCTGTGGGTGGGTGAGCAGTTGTCTTTTGCATTCCCCTCCCCTTAAGGAGATTGGGGTATACCACTGTATCCACCTGATGAGGAGGGGGGTTCCCTCTACCTTGCTTACACGATGTTATTAGGGGCGGATTCTGGTATCATGCTAACACTGTTGTTTCAGTGTGTTCTCCCTTTTGTCTGGGAGTGTACCTTCTTGTAAGGAAGGGAACTGGGTTTGGGTTTTGGAAACTGAGATTGTCCTGGGTGGTTCGGGGAATTATTTATTTCCCTGCCTTCGGACATGCCAGTCCTTTGGTGCTGGGTCCATTGCCTCGATGATGCAGCCCATGTAGCCTAAGGGTTGGCTTTGTGGCTTTGCAACTCAAGGGTTGTTGGTTCGCATCCAGCTGCTGATTATCCTTTTAATGGTCTGAGGTCTGTGGGCTCGCTTGAGCCTTGACAGCATTTGTTCCTTAGATCTTTTGATCTCTCCATAAGGTGGAGTTTAGCGTAGTTTCTTACTCAGCAGGGCACTGTTCTCTGCTTGGTTTGGGATGCTTTCCTGCTTTCCCTCTTTTTGCCTGGGAGGGAGTGGGTTCCTGCACTTCTTAGAAGGTTCCCTCTTTGGGAGTTGCTGGTGCAGTTTCTAGCCTGATAGGCTAGGTTCGTGGCTGGTGTCTACTAGACTTGTGTCTCAGCGTTGGAGCCGGGGGCTTAATCTGGAGCACGATAAGTTCTTATGGTACTAATTTTAGGCAGTTCTGGGGAGTGACTGTTTTTTCCTCAATCGCTCTTTCATGAGTGAGGACTGCACTCTGTGTGAGGTATTGAAGTTGACTTGTCCCTCTGGGGTTTCATAGAGACATTTCATGGTCCTTTGGACTTCCATTCAGATAGGGATAGGTTTTTTTTTTTCCTCCCTTCCTTCTGTTTGGTCGTTGGAGTTCATTTTTCTATGCATTTTTTGTCTTGTTGCAACCTTGAGTTGCGCTTGACTTTTGCTGGGGTTCCTTTTTACCCTAGTTGCTGAGCTTTTAGATCTCTTGTTGAGTCTTTTCCTTTCTTATTCCCTTCTGGGAATATTTGGAATTGTATGGGCTTGGAGCCTGCGGACTTGCCTCTTTGGGGGCTTTGTGTTCTGTGGAATCTAGCGATTTTGAGCAGTCTCTATCTGGCCTTGCTGGATTTAACTGATGGGCAGTTACTTAGTCCTTTCAGTTTTTGTCCTTCTGTTCTGTACAACGTTTTCTTTGTCTGGTTTGGGTAATTTCAGGCTGCGGTGCCTTTCGAATGGGCCACCTCGTCTACCCGCCCTTTTTTGCATTGAATGTCCTTGGGTATTGTTTTCCCAAAAGTAATGAATGCAGCTGTGGACTCTCCCCACTTAAGAAGAAAAACATAAATTATGCTTCAGGGAAATAGCTGTGGGGGAGAGTAATGTTCGGCGTGGTGTGCTAGCACCAATTGTGTGCTCATAAACTGTATAGGTATATTCAACTAACAAATATGCAGTGCTCTCTTAGAGCGGTCCTGAGCACTATAAGTAGGAGGAGTGGGGTTCCGTCCATTCCCTTGTCAGACCGGTGCCCTTTATCAACTATCACACCGCCAGTAAAGAGGTATATATATACACAAAAGTTCACAACGTTATTAGCTAAATGCAGAACTGTGGGATAAGAAGCAAACTTGTACCTTTGATCCTGCTGTTACCCACCGGAAACCATCCTCTGTCCGCTGCTTACTGCCGTGTGCCTTGTGTCTCCGCTAGTAAAAGGTGCCGTGTAGCTCCCAGGGCAGCTTCCTCTGTAAATGCGGTGTGTGTCACCTCCTCACCAAACGTCCCTAACAACGAGCAGGCTGTGCGGTCAGGATATTGCGCTCACTTCCTGCCTGTGCTCACTCCGGGAGGCCAATAGAAACAATGTGAAAGTGATTGAGGAGCACAGGTGCGAATGAGTTGCAACAAAAAGGTTTATTTTGAAACGACTTGCATAGTTACAACGCAAATGAGTGAAATAAATACACAAAGGTTAGTGAAAGACTAACCAAAACAAACAGTGTGAGGGGAGAATAGGAACATACTCCCCGGGGCTAATACATGACAGAAAAGAATCTACTGTTAGGAAGCAGACTGCAAAAATAGACAGGTATACGCGTTTCAGCAGATTGCCTTACTCATTACCTGGTTAAAAGTATGTGTATGTGCTCTTTAAAAAGGCTAGTAGACGGCTTCCTATTGGTTACTAGGGACCCACCCCTTGTTGCTAGGTGCAAAAAACAAACCAATCTCGAAGTTCTGTAGATACACAGAAAATCACTACCAGTGTTTACATTGAAACTCCTAAAGTGTTAGTTTGTAACATAATGAACTAATAAACAAACAAACTGACCATTGCTGCATAAATTAAAGGGGCACCAATTTATCTGAGTTATTTTAACTACCTAGATATAGGTGACCAAATGCAGGGAGATACGGTTGAAAGTTTATAATCTAGCTATGTCTTGTGTTTCATGGATAATGCGCAGTTCATCAGTTCTCTTTGATTTTAGGTAGAACTTCTGCTTCCATGCACTCTGAAACGTAATATGGAAAATTATATAAGACATGTTATAAAAGACATTATGCAACAAGATACAGATTATTATAAAGCTAGATGAAGAATAGTTATTAAATAGATACAATGTATGCACAGATTGAAAACAACACTAATCAGTCATAGATAAAATTCCAAAAAAGGGGCTCAAAATTCTGGTTATTCCAGTATAAACATGTATCCATTTACAAATAGTAGATACTGCATCAGTAACGATTATGATCTAAATAACCTTGCTAATAGAGTATTGTATGGGAACAAGGGGTTAAGAGGATGATGAAAACAAGTGGGCAATAAGCCATAGCTCCACTTACATAAATCAATCCCAAGGAGTTACTTACTCGGATTTAAATAAGGAGGCCGGAAGAGGGGACCAGGACCTTAAGCTGAAGGAGAAATAAGTACCAACTAGGGAGAATATATTCTCACCAAAAGTTTATTAGGTCATATTCAGAATTTAGGCCTTCAGGGACCCTTGTCCTGAGTTTGAAAATCCAAAATACTTCTCTCTCCCCCAGCCTTCGGTCCCTGTCTTGTCCTCTCTTTAGTGGGGGAACCTTTTCTATGATGGTCCAAGAGAAGGTAGAGGTATCTTTGGCGTGTATACCCGCAAAGTGTTGTACAAGGGGGGTGGATAATACTCCAGCCCTGATATCTGCTAGATGTTCTTTTATTCGGACCCTGGCTTCCCTGGTCGTGAGACCCACATACTGGAGGGAACAGTTCCTACAGCTGATGACATATACCACATAGGTAGATCTGCAGTTGAGACATGTATCTATTTCAAATACTTGGCCAGTTGTTAGCGAATTGAACTGATTTCCTATTGATGACCTAGAGAGAAGGCTCAGGGAGAGAGGCTATAGGAATTCAGTTATCTCTAAGGCTAGGAATGTTGTTGAGAGTATACCTAGGGACAAACTCCTTGGACCCTCTAGAGCTTCAAGAGGAAGACTGAGTCCACAACAGAGGACAGATGATAAGATCACTTTCCTAACAGAATACTCTAAACAATATGATGACATTTGTCAAATCCTCAAAAGAAATTTCTGTATGTTGTCTGCTGATGACAGATTGAAGGAGGTAGTAGAGAGAGGTCTGAGAGTATCCTACAAGAAGAATAAAACTATAGGTAACCTAATAGCACCCACTAGGTTGAAAAAACAAGGCCAAAATGTGTCATCATGGTTGAGCTGTAAGGGCACTTTTCGCTGCCACCATCGAACTTGTGTGGCATGCGAGAAAGTGACAATAGGAAATCAGTTCAATTCGCTAACAACTGGCCAAGTATTTGAAATAGATACATGTCTCAACTGCAGATCTACCTATGTGGTATATGTCATCAGCTGTAGGAACTGTTCCCTCCAGTATGTGGGTCTCACGACCAGGGAAGCCAGGGTCCGAATAAAAGAACATCTAGCAGATATCAGGGCTGGAGTATTATCCACCCCCCTTGTACAACACTTTGCGGGTATACACGCCAAAGATACCTCTACCTTCTCTTGGACCATCATAGAAAAGGTTCCCCCACTAAAGAGAGGACAAGACAGGGACCGAAGGCTGGGGGAGAGAGAAGTATTTTGGATTTTCAAACTCAGGACAAGGGTCCCTGAAGGCCTAAATTCTGAATATGACCTAATAAACTTTTGGTGAGAATATATTCTCCCTAGTTGGTACTTATTTCTCCTTCAGCTTAAGGTCCTGGTCCCCTCTTCCGGCCTCCTTATTTAAATCCGAGTAAGTAACTCCTTGGGATTGATTTATGTAAGTGGAGCTATGGCTTATTGCCCACTTGTTTTCATCATCCTCTTAACCCCTTGTTCCCATACAATACTCTATTAGCAAGGTTATTTAGATCATAATCGTTACTGATGCAGTATCTACTATTTGTAAATGGATACATGTTTATACTGGAATAACCAGAATTTTGAGCCCCTTTTTTGGAATTTTATCTATGACTGATTAGTGTTGTTTTCAATCTGTGCATACATTGTATCTATTTAATAACTATTCTTCATCTAGCTTTATAATAATCTGTATCTTGTTGCATAATGTCTTTTATAACATGTCTTATATAATTTTCCATATTACGTTTCAGAGTGCATGGAAGCAGAAGTTCTACCTAAAATCAAAGAGAACTGATGAACTGCGCATTATCCATGAAACACAAGACATAGCTAGATTATAAACTTTAATCCGTATCTCCCTGCATTTGGTCACCTATATCTAGGTAGTTAAAATAACTCAGATAAATTGGTGCCCCTTTAATTTATGCAGCAATGGTTAGTCTGTTTGTTTGTTTATTTGTTTATTTGTTTATTAGTTCATTATGTTACAAACTAACACTTTAGGAGTTACAATGTAAACACTGGTAGTGATTTTCTGTGTATCTACAGAACTTCGAGATTGGTTTGTTTTTTGCACCTAGCAACAAGGGGTGGGTCCCTAGTAACCAATAGGAAGCCGTCTACTAGCCTTTTTAAAGAGCACATACACATACTTTTAACCAGGTAATGAGTAAGGCAATCTGCTGAAACGCGTATACCTGTCTATTTTTGCAGTCTGCTTCCTAACAGTAGATTCTTTTCTGTCATGTATTAGCCCCGGGGAGTATGTTCCTATTCTCCCCTCACACTGTTTGTTTTGGTTAGTCTTTCACTAACCTTTGTGTATTTATTTCACTCATTTGCGTTGTAACTATGCAAGTCGTTTCAAAATAAACCTTTTTGTTGCAACTCATTCGCACCTGTGCTCCTCAATCACTTTCACATAAATTATGCTTACCTGATCATTTTCTTTTCTTCTGATGGGGAGAGTCCACAGCTCTCCACCCACGTTTTTATGTGGGACGGCCGTGTTTTAGTTTTTTATTCTTCTGGCACCTTTTTTTTTCACCTGATATTTCTCCTACTGTTCTTTGTTCCCTCGGCAGAATGACTGAGGAATGAGGGAAGTGGGGGAGGTATTTAAGCCTTTGTCTGGGGTGTCTTTGCCTCCTCCTGGTGGCCAGGTTCTGATATCCCAAAAGTAATGAATGCAGCTGTGGACTCTCCCCGTCAGAAGAAAAGTAAATTTATTAGGTAAGCTTAATTTATGTTTTCCTAAGATATGGTGGGTCCACGGCTTAAGTAATTACTGTTGGGAATATCTCTCCTGGCCAGCAGGAGGTGGCAAAGAGCACCACAGTTAAACTGCTAAGTATCACTCCCTTACCCACAATACCCAGTCATTCTCTTTGCCTTCAGTGCATGGAGGAGGTGAAGTTTAGGTGTCTGAAGAAAAAAATTGATTTAATCTACAAGCAAGTTTTGGGGTATAGCTGTATTCCACGTCATTCCTTGCAGTCGGGTAGTGGTGGCTTTAAAGCAGTTAGGAACTTGTAAAGAGGTACTTACTATGTTTTCCTAACAAATACTGCTCCTAGTTTAGAAATCCAGAGTTGGCTACTCTGTTCTTTCTTTTTCAAAGGTCTCTGTGAAGAACTGTGTCTTCTCATACCTTGCAACTGTCTACATGCCGGACAGCAGAGCAGGTAAGTGCTTTTTCTTCCAGTTGGGGAGACCATGCACTTAACCAATTACAAGACACTGTTTTTTTATTGGGACATAGATAATCCTGTTGTATGGGTTACACTGGGGCATGAAGCAGGCACTGTAGCATGTGTGAGACTAATATTTAAACTCTTTTAAAAAGAAAGGGTAAATGTTTTTATTAGGCTTTATTTTCTAACACATATTTACTTGATACAACAATACAAGTTTAAACTGAAAGTAAGGCTGAATTTTTTATTTCAGCAGTTTATTAATTTCCCCTTTGCTTTAAAATAAAACAATACAACATTTTAAACTGTCAGGTTTGAAAAACCGGATATTTCTGATACGCAGTGTACCAGGAAGTGGTGCCTCTCTGTGTCGCAGCAGTATTTTGAGCTCGGCAGTTGCGGATAACGTTTCTGAGCAAAATATTTTTCCATTTATGGGTGATGAGGTATTAATTGAAGCGGTAAGGCACATCAGTAATTGTTTTTTCTTAACTTTCCTCACAGAATTTTAGCTGGGGATCGATCCTAATTTGGGATAAAATTTAAAGCGTATTTTTTTCTTGGCTTATTTTAATTGAATATTAAAATCTTTGAAACTTCTCTGTACAAGTTTATTTAATGTTTCACAACATGTCTGATATGGAGCAAGAGTCTGCTCTTATGAATTCATGCGTATTATGTTTAGATGCACAAATTGCAGCTCCTATGCAATTTTGTTCTTCATGTGTCAAGAAAACTTTGCAAAATAAAGGTACATTTTTTTTAGCCTAATGTCTCTCAGGATGATGCTGGTAAAATAATACCTCAGCTTTCTCCTGCTACACCCCAAGCCTCAATGGCATCACATGCAGTGCCCTGTGGCTCATCTATAACTTCTAGTGGAGTTAATTTAAAAGCAGAAATTGCTGCCCAGGTATCTTCAGCGGTATCTGCGACATTAGCTGCCATTCCCAGATTACAAGGTGCCTGTCCTCAGTTCTGCTTCCCAAGTTTACCTTTCTCATAAGTCTGATGAGGAAGATACATCAGGACTTTCCGAGGGTGAAATCTCAGATTAGGACAGTATAATTCCTTCTTCTGAGACTGAGGTGGTATCCTTCAGATTTAAGCTTGAACACCTTTGTGTATTGTTAAAGGAGGTTTTAGCTACTTTAGATGACTCTGATACCCCTGTAGTTGTCACTCCTAAGAAATCTAGTAAACGTAATAGTTTCTTTGATGAACCTTCCACTTTGGAGGTTTTTCTGGTGCCGGACCGTGCTAGGGAGATTATCTCACAGGAATGGGAGAAACAAGGGGTGTCTGTTTCCCCGTCTCCCATTTTTAAGAAAACGTTTCCTGTTGAGGACTCCATTAAAGACCCTTGGTATACTGTACCCAAAGTTGAAGGGGCCATTTCCACTCAGCTAAGATAACCACTATTCCTATTGAAGATAGCTGCTCTTTTAAGGATCCAATGGACAAGAAGCTGGAGGGCAAGGAACCTTGTTCATCAAGGTCTCCAATGGCAACCTGCAGTGTGTATTGCCACCATGACTAGTGTGGCATCTTATTGGTTCAACGCCTTGTCTGATTCTCTTCAAGTAGAGACTTCCTTGAATGAAATTCAAGATAGGATTAAAGCTCTTAAGTTGGCCAATTCCTTTATTGCAGATGCCATTTTACAGGTTGCTAGACTAGGTGCTAAAACTTCTAGTTTCGCTGTCCTAGCCCACAGGGCATTATGGTTGAAATCCTGGTCTGCAGAAGTTAAGCTTCTGGTGATTCCTTACAAGGGCAAAACCTTGTTTCGACCCGGTTTGGCAGAAATTATCTCTGATATTCCGGGTGGAAAAGGGTCTTTTCTACCTGACGATAAGAAGGATAGGCCTAAAGGACATCAGAGTAATTTTCATAACTTTCATAACTTTCAAGGAAAGCCTTCACCTTCTTCTTCCAAGCAGGAACAATCCAAGTCTTCTTGGGAATCCAATCAATCTTGGAACAAAGGGAAACAATCAAAGAAACCTGCAACTGATTCCAAATCAGCATGAAGGGTTTACCCCCAATCCAGGATTGAATCAGGTGGGGGAAGACTTTCTCAGTTCTCTCAAGCCTGGATACAAGATGTCCCAGATCCCTGGACTGTGGACATAGTATCCCAGGATTACAAACTGGAATTCAAGACTTTTCCTCCCAGAGGAAGATTCCATCTCTCAAGATTATCTGCAGACCAGATAAAGAGGGAGGCGTTCTTGAAATGTGTACAACATCTTTCCTCCCTGGGAGTGATAGTTCCAGTCCCAGTGCAGGACCAGGGTCTCGGGTTCTACTCCAACCTATTTATGGTTCCTAAAAAAGAGGTAACTTTCCGTCCCATTCTAGACTTGAAGTGTCTAAACAAGTTTCTTAAAGTTCCATCCTTCAAGATGGAGACTACATGCTCCATTCTTCCTTTAGTACAAGAGGGTAAGTTCATGACAACCATAGACCTAAAGCATGCGTATCTTCATGTTCCTATTCACAGGGACCATCACAGATTCCTGAGATTTGCCTTTCTGGACAAACATTTCCAGTTTGTGGCCCTTCGATTTGGTCTAGCCACGGCTCCCAGAATTTTTTCAAAGGTTCTGTGGGCTCTTTTGGCAATGATCCATTCTCGTGAAATTGCTGTGGCACCCTACCTGGACAACATATTGGTTCAGGCGCCATCTTTTCAACAAGCAAAATCTCACACAGAGATGTTGTATTTTCTTCGTTCCCACGGATGGAATGTGAATTGGGAAAAAAGTTCCCTCTCCCCTGCTACAAGAGTAGTGTTCTTAGGTACCATAATAGATTATCTATTGTTAAAGATTTTTCTGACAGAGGTCAGGAAAAACAAAATAATTTCCTCTTGCCTCTCTCTTCAGGCTACTGCTCATCCTTCAGTGGCTCAATGTATGGAGGTAATCAGTCTGATGGTGGCTTCCATGGACACATTCCTTTTGCTCGATTCCATTTAATAGCTCTCCAGTTGTGCATGCTCAGACAATGGAATGGCGACCATGTGGATCTATCTCAGAGAATAGAGTTAGATCAGTCATCAAGGGACTCTCTCCCGTGGTGGATTTCTCAGGAACATCTGTCTCAGGGCACATGCTTTCGGAGAGCTTCCTGGGTGAGCGTGACCATGGACTGAGGAAGGACCTCCTGATTCAGGGTCCCTTCCTTCATCCAAATCTCGTTTCTCTGAAGCTGACTGCTTAGAGATTGAACGCTAAATTCTGTCTAAGCATGGTTTTTCTGAGTCGGTCATTGAGACCAGGATTCAGGCTCGCAAACCTGTTACTAGAAAGATTTTCCATAAGATATGGCATAAATATCTTTATTGGTGTGAATCCAATGGCTACTCTTGGAGTAGAATTAGAATTCCTAGAATTTTATCTTTTCTTCAGGACGGCCTGGAGAAGGGATTGTCATTTAGTACCCTGAAGGGTCAGATTTCTGCTTTATCTGTTTTACTACATAAATGTTTGACGGATGTGCCAGATATGCAATCTTTTTGTCAGGCCTTGGTCAAAATCAGGCCTGTCTTTAAGTCTGTTGCTCCTCCTTGGAGCCTTAAAATTGTTCTTAAAGATTTACAGCTGGCTCAGTTTGAGCCGTTGCATTCCATAGTTATCTTGGAAGGTTTTGTTTCTTGTTCTGCTCTGCAGTGTGATTCCCCTTATCTTATTTTTCATGCTGATAAGGTGGTTCTTCGTACTAAGTTAGGTTTCCTTCCTAAGGTTAGGTTTCCTTCCTATGGTTGTTTCTAAAAGGAATATCAATGAGGAAATTGTTGTTCCCTCTCTGTGTCCTAATCCTTCTTCTTCCAAAGAACGTTTGTTACACAATTTGAATGTTGTACATGCTCTTAAACTCTACTTACAGGCGACTAAGGATTTTCACCAGTCCTCTGCCCCCTTTGTCTTTTTCTCTGGGAAACATAAAGGTCAGAAAGCTACTGCTACTACTCTTTCTTTTTGGTTACGAAGTTTCGCTTGGCTTATGAGACTGCTGGACAACAGCCTCCTCAGAGAATTACGGCTCATTCCACAAGAGCTGTTTCCTCTTCTTGGTTTTTCAAAAATGAAGCTTCTGTGGAACAAATTTGCAAGGCTGCAATTTGGTCTTCTGTACACACTTTTTCCAAATTTTCCAAATGTAATACTTTTGCCTCGGCTGAGGCTTCTTTTGGGAGAAAGGTTCTTCAAGCAGTGGGGCCTTCTGTTTAGGACTGCCTTTCTTGTCCCTCACTATTTATCCGGGTCCTCTAGCTTGGGTATTGGTTCCCAACAGTAATTACTTAAGTCGTGGACTCGCCATATCTTAGAAAAGAAAAACAAAATTTATGCTTACCTGATAAATTTATTTATTTCCGGATATGGTGAGTCCACGGCCCCACCCTTTATTTTAAGACAGTTGTTCTTTTGACTAACATCAGGCACCTCTACACCTTGTGTTACTCCTTTTTCTCCATTTCCCTTTGGTCGAATGACTGGGGGTTGTGGGTAAGGGAGTGATACTTAGCAGTTTAACTGTGGTGCTCTTTGCCTCCTCCTGCTGGCCAGGAGAGATATTCCCAACAGTAATTACTCAAGCCATGGACTCACCATATCCGGAAAGAAATACAATTATCAGGTAAGCATAAATTTTGTTTTTCATGGATCAGACAGAATGCCATTTTATGATATGTTTCAGTTTACTTCTTTCATTAAATTGACTTTCTTCTCTTGGTATCCTTTGTTAAAAAGCATACCTAGGTAGACTAAGGAGCAGCAATGCACTACTGGTAACTAGTTGGTGATTGGTTTCTGTGCATATATGCTTCTTGTCATTGGCTCACCCAATGTGTTCAGCTAGCTCCCAGTAGTGCATTGCTTCAACAAAGGATACCAAGAGAATGAAGCAAATCTGATATCAGAAGTAAATTGAAAAGTTGCTTAGAATTGTGTGCTCTTTCTGAATCCTGGCGGAAACATGTTGGCTTTTATCAACAAACAAAAAAAGGACCCTATGTGAATAGCCTTGCTACCCCTGACAAAGTGAAATCCCAATCACTTCAATAAATACAAATACAAATAAACAATTCAAGGGAGCGCTAAAAACAAGCAGCTATAAGGGAGATCAGTGATATTCAGACTAATACTTTGATAAAATTGTTGTACCTAAGAAGCTTAAGTAAAGCTAAAATGAAATATATAGGATTTAATAATCATAAATAAAGCTTAAATGAAATACATAATGTTTAATAATCATAGACAAAAGATTATAAGATTGTTATAAAAAAATTATTTGTTATATAAAAAACCACCGGTAGTATACAATGTATGAAAATAAAATCAAAATAGGGTTGAATGTTGGAGGAATGACTCCTCTCAAAATCAAAAACTGTGCAAATGTATATTGAAGTTATCAAAAAATGGTGTTGTATTCAAAAATACGGTGGCTGTCCAAGAATATGGCTCTTTATATCCAAAGTAGGCAGTTCATAACAGGTATTTCATAAGAGGTGTTTTATAATAATTTCCGCTAGCAGATGGAAAGTTCCTGTATGTTTACTGTGTTTAAAAGGGGGTATGGTAAAAGTTCTCCTCTTATTGGTTGCAGTAAATGTGGTATACTCAACTTCAATACTTTACAATATTGGTGTCTAAATCGGTCCGTGACTCACTCTTACCCCAGAATCCGAAATCCTTAACGATTTCTCCGCTTCCACGTAGTGTGACTAAGCTTACCCTTAGATCCGGCGTCCGGTGTATTACCTTTCAGGACTCTACCGTTCTCTGCTGTGGGTTACCTTTTCCAGATCTTAGTTCCGGGTCACGTGTTCAGATCACAGGGTTCAGATGAACCAATGAAAGGAGCGGAATACCGGGTTGTTTGAAGAAGTTTTCCAGTAAAGTATAATAAAGTATACAAAATTTCCAAAGTATCCAACATAAATGTAGCAAATGCTGGTTGCATTCCACTCATCAGAACGCTCTGATCTTGGAGTTAAAAACGGCTTGTTATCATCATCTACGCGTTTCAGCTTTGGAGCCTTTGCAGGCTTTTATGTCCATTAAAACACATAAGGTTTTTTCACAAAAAATATTTTAATGGTGAATTTTGTAGAAAAGTCAAAGGATTAATCCCATATAGTGACAATTAACAAAGGGCTATAGCACATGTGAATGTAAATGTGAATTATTGCACATGCTCAGTAGGAGCTGATGACTCAAAAAGTGTAAATATAAAAGAATGTGCACATTTTTTTTAATGGAAGTAAATTGGAAAGTTGTTTAAAATTGCTGCTCTATCTGAATCATGAAAGGTTCATTTTGATTGAATGTCCCTTTAACAATTTTATTTACCTTTAACATTCTATATCCTCTGTCATAGGTTCCTGGGCGCTACCAGAGTCGCACTGCGGGATTTGTTTACAGCTCCTAACTTCACAGCCACATTCAATGCTCCTCTATTGGATGCCAAGAAACAGAGCACCGGGGTAAGGGGAATATTTATTGCTAGTTCCTATCTCAATAAGAGGCACCAGGTGACACTGTGAAGCTGCAACATTCTGCTGATTTGCATTAAAATTTTTGGAGGCCCCCGGCCCTGTAGTGTAGGTTCTGGCTGGCCCTGGACGGTGAGGGGGCCTGGGGGAGGGCCTGTGGCTGTGGGAGCCCTGGTGAGGGTGAGGCAAGCAGGCTGTGGGTTGAGGGAGGGGCATAGGAGGGTGGGTGGGGCATAGAGGACAGAGTGGGGGATCTTTTGCTAATTAGTGCCCGGGAGCAATAGTAACATAGTAATTGAGGTTGAAAAAAAGACCATCAAGTTCAACCTATACAAATGTAATATAATTACAAAAAAGTTAAGCTAAAATTGATCCCATAAAAAGGTGATCCATTTAACACAAGCAATCATATTCCTGAATCCTGTTTCCAGCTAGACATGTATCCAAACCATTTTTAAATGTATCTAAGGCATTGGCATTCACTACCTCCTTTGGTTATGAGTTCCACAATTTTATTGCTCTTAAAGTGAAAAAACGTTTCCGTTGCAGGAGATTAAATCTTCTTTCTTCCAGCCTTAAATTGTGCCCTCTTGTCATAGTTTTACTCAGTTTGCCCCTGTTTCTGTCTGTAACACATACAGCCCAGGTCCCTTTCCCTCTAGTCTCAATGGAAGGTCCATTTATCCACAGTTATTTATTTTTACTGTATTAGATACCAATTTACTGTAAATAATTCTCATTTAGTAGCTCCTATTATACGTACAATGAAATACGGTCTCTTAAACTTTTGACCAGGGGGCAGTTTTAATGCTCTCTGGTATTTTTATGGCTAGATGCCTGGTGCCCCCATAGCCAGTCTTGTTATATATTTATAGCTAACCAAAAACACAGCGTTCTCCCTGTCTGTGTGTAATCTGTATGCTGCATGCTTTTATAATACTGTGTGATGCAACTGTTGAACTTAGATGTCTAGGATGTCAAAATTAAACTTTTATGATTCATACAGAGGGCAGAGTGTATAGTTTAACCCCTTAAGGACCAGCGACGTACCCTGTATGTCGCTGGCCTTTTTTTGGGACGTGATTGTTTTATAGCGCGGTCTTGCCACCAGCGTTGAGACGGCTCTATTCCACAAAGCCTGCTGGAGGGAGGGCATTAATAGTGTGTTCTTGCTAGACTTGTGCTATTATGTCCTGAAAAAACCCTTAATGACCAGTGACATACAGGGTACATTGTGGTCATTAAGGGGTTAAAAACAAAACTTACACATTTACTACTGTATTATTCCCTTTTTTCTCTTGGTCTTTTTGGAGCTTTCTGTAAGAGCGTACTGAGTAGGGATGGGCGAATGTTTTGCAATATTTGAAAAATCAAACAAATTTTAACACATTCATTTGTTTTGAATTTCAAATGTTTGCACAACATTCTAACATTCGTCTAATGTAATAGTATTTCTAATGCTTTCTTTAAATGTAATATTCCAATTATGCAAAATTCGAAATAGAAACATTAAATTGATATATCTGTATCTATTATGTATCAATTTACTAAATTCCCTACCACACGAACTATTGAACTTCTGAATAGTATTTGTTAAATCCAACGTTACATTCTAAATTTCGAATGTGGACATTTGAAATCGAGAGTGATATAGGAAATAGGAAATAGCATTCCATTATAGAATTTATAAGAATATTCGTTCTTATCAACTTTCGATTATGTAAATTGAATTTCTACAATAACATTTGTTCTAACATTCGAATATATAAACACATTCACCCATCCCTAATACTGAGGTATGCTCTGGGTGTGCACGTGGCTTGAGTTTTATATGTTTAAAGCTTATTCAGACGCTACTGCCATATAATGGAAGATTCAGCAGGAGGAGAGGATCTTTGCTCCCAGGATGTGTGAGGCCCACCACATTGGTAGAGTTGCCTCACATAGGGGATGTTTGTCATATTGTTGTATATTATATTGTCAGCGTCACAGTCATAATACAGATACGAACATGTTCTACGCCTTGTGTCGCAGCTAATAGGTTAAACCCTGGCGTTATCTCCACATAATATACATTAGAAAATCTACTAAACTGTATACTATTTATATACAGCAGGGATATGAGAGGCTCTGTATACTATTTATATATAGCAGGGATATTAGAGGCTCTGTATACTATTTATATACAGCAGGGATATGAGAGGCTCTGTATACTATTTATATACAGCAGGGATATGAGAGGCTCTGTATACTATTTATATACAGCAGGGATATGAGAGGCTCTGCATACTATTTATATACAGCAGGGATATGAGAGGCTCTGCATACTATTTATATACAGCAGGGATATGAGAGGCTCTGTATTATATTTATATACAGCAGAGATATGAGAGGCTCTGTATTATATTTATATACAGCAGGGATATGAGAGGCTCTGTATACTATTTATATACAGCAGGGATATGAGAGGCTCTGTATACTATTTATATACAGCAGGGATAAGAGAGGCTCTGCATACTATTTATATACAGCAGGGATATGAGAGGCTCTGCATACTATTTATATACAGCAGGGATATGAGAGGCTCTGCATACTATTTATATACAGCAGGGATATGAGAGGCTCTGTATACTATTTATATACAGCAGGATATGAGAGGCTCTGCCTACTATTTATATACAGCAGGGATATGAGAGGCTCTGTATACTATTTATATACAGCAGGGATATGAGAGGCTCTGTATACTATTTATATATAGCAGGGATATGAGAGGCTCTGTATACTATTTATATACAGCAGGGATATGAGAGGCTCTGTATACTATTTATATACAGCAGGGATATTAGAGGCTCGGTATACTATTTATATACAGCAGGGATATGAGAGGCTCTGCATACTATTTATATACAGCAGGGATATGAGAGGCTCTGTAAACTATTTATATACAGCAGGGATATGAGAGGCTCTGTATACTATTTATATACAGCAGGGATGTGAGAGGCTCTGTATACTATTTATATATAGCAGGGATATGAGAGGCTCTGTATACTATTTATATACAGCAGGGATATGAGAGGCTCTGCATACTATTTATATACAGCAGGGATATGAGAGGCTCTGTATACTATTTTTATACAGCAGGGATATGAGATGCTCTGTATACTATTTATATACAGCAGGGATATGAGAGGCTCTGCATACTATTTATATACAGCAGGGATATGAGAGGCTCTGTATACTATTTATATACAGCAGGGATATGAGAGGCTCTGCATACTATTTATATACAGCAGGATATGAGAGGCTCTGCATACTATTTATATACAGCAGGGATATGAGAGGCTCTGTATACTATTTATATACAGCAGGAATATGAGAGGCTCTGTATACTATTTATATTCAGCAGGGATATGAGAGGCTCTGTATACTATTTATATACAGCAGGCATATGAGAGGCTCTGCATACTATTTATATACAGCAGGGATATGAGAGGCTCTGTATACTATTTATATACAGCAGGGATATGAGAGGCTCTGTATACTATTTATATACAGCAGGGATATGAGAGGCGCTGCATACTATTTATATACAGCAGGGATATGAGAGGCTCTGCATACTATTTATATACAGCAGTTATCTGGGAGTCTCTGTATATTATTTATATACAACAGGGATCTGGGAGGCTCTGCATACTATATATACACATCTTCAGACAAGGAAAATATAGCTCCAGTCTTTTGTTGGACAGTATCTGGCCTGTTGACCTCACTAGTCTCAGTGTATAAATATACCACAGTGATTTTTGTAGTGTTTAATTGGGCTGTTTCCAGTTGGAGCAGGACACTGGTTGTTAATGTGGACAGGTCACCTACAAAGCTTCAGTGCGAGAGGAAACAGCAAGTCAGGCAATAGATGTATTTAGTAACTGTGTGTTCAGGATCTCAGCTGGGAGTTTCCTGTGGCCTCTATGCTAACTTCTTGTAAAGTATTTCTTGGCAATGTGCAAATAGTTATTCTACGTGGATATTTCCATCTGGTCGCTTGCCTTTCTGCCAGCCCCTCAGACGATCACATTGGTTTTGTACTTCATCAGATTTGTGCATGTTCTTGAATTGCATCTGAACACTTCCTGACGATAAGCAACAATCTCTGCAATGACTTGTTTCCACAAAGATTTCATTCCAGTTACAAGTTTACAAGAATTACGTTTTTTATTTCTGGGAAATGAATGTGTTATTCTTAAAGTGAAACTAAATCCAAAAATGTTCTTTCATGATTCAGATAGAGAATACAATTTTAAACAACATTCAAATTTACTTCTATTATCGAATGTACTTTATTATTTAGATATTCTTTGCTGAAGAAATAGCAATGCATGGGTGAGCCAATCACACGAGGCATCTATGTGCAGCAACCAATCAGCAGCTACTATGCCTATATTGATATGCTTTTCAGGAAAGGATATCAAGAGAATGAAGCAAAATAGATAATAGAAGTAAATTAGAAAGTTGTTAAAAATTGCATGCTCGTGAAAGAAATATTTGGATTTCATGTCCCTTTAAGCAAGCTCTTTCTTTTCTGAGGTTAAGGTTATATATATACAATTTACCAAACTTCTTTTGCATATCCCTAAAAAGAATGCTTAAAGGGACACAAATATTAAAATTAAACTTTCTTGATTCAGAGAACACAGGCAACGTCTGCTATCAAATTTACTTCATTCTCTTGGTCTTTGATAAAACTGAGCTCTTGCTCATGATAGCTTACTGAGGTAGACACGGGAGTGTGCATGTGTTTTGATCACTGTATATCAGCAGTGCTTTCAACAATGTTTGTAAGAATGGTATATATAGTGCTCAGGACATATACACACTTCCAAACATACCGTAGTATGCTCTCATGAAAGGCTAAGTTGTAATAAAAGGTAACCGATAGCATACCTCACAACTGTCCGTCATCCTGCAGGATTGTGATGGGCTAAAAGGTATGTCCCACTTCCCACTCACAGCCCCTCAGTGTACCAGTGTTATGGGACTGTCTAAGACACAGCCACAACCCCGTCCAGACATGCTCTTGACCTGCCAACAACTCTCCCAGACACACCCAAGTCACACACCCCTCCCACATGATGCCCCACCCACAAATGCTGGTGAGCCATTGCCCACTGAGATTTTAGCCTCACACGTTCTGGAAAGCATCTAGTAAATGTTGCTAGGTATTGAAGTTGAAGAAGTAAATATAATGGCAGAAGAAAACTCTAAAGTCTTTTGAAAATTATATGTTCTGTCTGAATCATGAATTCTGATAGGTATTGGCCTAGCACATAACCTAGAAAAGGATTGATTTAGAAATGCTTGATGGAAGATGACAAAGCTCCCAATTGTACAGCACACAAATCAGAATCCCTTTCCTGGTGACTCTTTTTCCTCTTTGTTCCCCCTATTTATATCCCAATAACTCTAAACATAAGGAACCACCTAGATTCCTCCCAGGAACACTGAATCTGTATCCGGACAGCCCACCTCTATCCCTGACCACACCCATGAATATAAGACCGGCCCATAAGCTACTCATCCTGCAAGTGATGGGAGGTTTACAGTGTTCCTGTCATTGGTCAACTGAGTAAAAATATGTTTTAAGCCTAATACAGCACCTGAGCAATCACAGAAGCAGATAACTTTAGAAAGAAATACTTATACCAGAATACAATATGTTTAATTAGATATTTTCAAGATAATGCGGTCAATCACAACCCTGTAGAAGAGTTTATCTAAGGATTTTTTTACACAGAATTCACTAATAATGAATGTAAGTATTTCAGTAGATAAATCATTTGCTAAACATTTGTACAGGATTGTAATTGACCTCCAATGTGTTTTCACTGCTTGGTCTTTGCTTATTTAACACAATCTTAATCTTTGTAAATCTCAGGGTCGCTATGAGCTAAAGCTTTCTGCTCTGGCAAGAGCATCTAATACATCGCGTCAGTACTGTGACGTCCTTTAAACAATTTTAGAAAGTGAAATTTTAGCTTTGAGAGCTGTTAATATCTCAATTTGCAGCTTCTAGACGTGAAGGAGAGACACCTATATTACATTATAATTCTCCCACACATTTCCCAAAGGTTTTGTGTGATTTTTCTTTATGCCGGGGGGTGGGGGGCGAGATTATCAGGCATCGGGGTCTGAAGTTGCTTGTGCATATGGATAGTATAGTTTTGCCAGCTGTCACCAATAAAAATACTTAACAAATTATGTCACTGGGCACAATGGTCTGTGGGGGTCACACAATGCCCCTCCCCCCATACAAAGCTCTACCTTAGACTCCACTCTTGTTTCTACCATGTATATTTTTCACAACTAGACAGTCATTTTACCTTTTGGCTGCCAGTAACATGCAAATCAATAATTCTACCTCTTTGGTTACCAGTAATAGTAGAGATCTGACCCCCTTTACTGCTTCTCACTTTTTTTCTGCTTCATATTTGTAATGCATTAAAGCATAGGAGGCATAATGCGTTTAACACTCATGGACCTTTTATTGTTCAGTATCGTTGTGAACCGCCTGCTACAATACTGGATACCTGCCAACCCTGGGACAGCACTGGACCATTGTGTTGTCATCAGTGGGATACAGACATTATATACCGGGATAAGGTGTAACTGGATATTTTACATTTTACTGTCTGTGTTATAGGTTTTATTTAAAGGACCATTAAATACTGAAAAATCTGGCCCTTTGTTGTGTACATATTTTTCTGACAAGTTTAAAAGTTACTTCTTCCTTCCCCCTACATCTTGTAACAGCTATCAGCCAATCACAGACGCATATACATTTACCCTGGGAAGTTTTGCACATGCTCAGTAAAAGTTAGTGCCTCAGAAAGTGTGCATATAAAAAAGAGTGTGGAAAGTTTTTAAAATTGTTTGCTCTGTCTGAATCATGAAAGTTTAATTCTGACTTTAGTGTCCCTTAGGAAAGTCAAAATTAAACGTGCATGATTCAGATAGAGCTTGTCATTTTAAGACACTTTTAAATTCACTTCTATTTTCAAATGTGCTTTGTTCTCTTGGTATCCCTTGTTGAAAAAGAATACGCACATATCCTACACTAGTGGGAGCTGCTGCTGATTGGTGCCTGCACACATTTGTCTTTTGTGATTGGCTAACTAGATATGTTCAGCTAGCTGACAGTAGTGCAATGTTGTTTCTTCAGCAAAGGATAACAAGAGAATAAAGCTAATTTGATAATGGAAGAAAATTGGAAAGTTGTTTAAAATTGTATGTTCTATCTAAATTATGAAAGAAAATTTTGGGTTTTCCTGTCCCTTTAAATATGAATTCATAGAGATGACACAGGAGAAAAGAAAATGAATGTATTAATTATTGAATTAACACTGACGATTCAGGTTGTTGCCAATCGTATTTGCGTCCTCTTTGCTGGCGTCTAGCAAAGGGAGCGTGATTAGATTCGCTACATCCTGAATCGCCAGTGAAGTAGGTAACAGACTATCCTTTACGGACGGAGGAAGGGCGACATATAGGAAAATATGAAAGGGTAATTAATAAAAAAAATTAAGCTTTTCAAAGCCTTTCATGAATCAAAGTCCCCATCTTTTAGTTTATAATTACAAAAATTGTAGCTAAAAAGTTAAGGTTTACCATCACTTTAATTAGGGAACCAACCCCTGCAGTTAATAGCAAACATTACACAGTATAGACTGCAAGGTATGGTTCCATTATAAACTGTTTCACTACTGGGCCTTAGAGGGAACACACAGTCAAACTCCTATGTTCTTCACTTAGGCAAAAATGTTCTTTTTATTTTTAAATAGATATTTATATATATACTGTATACTGTATGTATATATATATATTTGTAAACTATATATGAATACCTATATGAACATATACAGATATAGATAAATATTGTATATACATATATAGAAATATATATTTAAAAATATTTTTTTTTTCAAAGTGATGAACAGGAATTTCAAGTATTTCTATTCAAAACACATTAACACATATTAAAATTGATTAAAAGACAGAAAAGTATATATATGTGTATATATGTGTTAATGTTAGGGTGACCATATTGCTGCTTTAAAAAGGGACATATAGGAAAAATACATATGTCAGGGTTCTTATACAAAACATTTCTTTAACCCCTTAATGACCACAGCACTTTTCCATTTTCTGTCCGTTTGGGACCAAGGCTATTTTTACATTTTTGCGGTGTTTGTGTTTAGCTGTAATTTCCCTCTTACTCATTTACTGTACCCACACATATTATATACCGTTTGTCTCGCCATTAAATTAACTTTCTAAAAATACCATTATTTTCATCATATCTTATAATTTACTATAAAAATTTTTATAAAATATGAGGAAAAAATGGAAAAAAACACACTTTTTTTAACTTTGACCCCCAAAATCTGTTACACATCTACAACCACCAAAAAAAAAACATGCTAAATAGTTTCTAAATTTTGTCCTGAGTTTAGAAATACCCAATGTTTACATGTTCTTTGCTTTTTTTGAAAGCTATAGGGCCATAAATACAAGTAGCACTTTGCTATTTCCAAACTACTTTTTTTCAAAATTAGCGCTAGTTACATTGGAACACTAATATCTTTCAGGAATCCCTGAATATCCCTTGACATGTATATATTTTTTTTTAGAAGACATCCCAAAGTATTGATCTAGGCCAATTTTGGTATATTTCATGCCACCATTTCACCGCCAAATGCGATCAAATACAAAAAATCATTCACTTTTTCACAAATTTTTTCACAAACTCGGTTTCTCACTGAAATTATTTACAAACAGCTTGTGCAATTATAGCATAAATGGTTGTAAATACTTCTCTGGGATCCCCTTTGTTCAGAAAAAGCAGACATATATGGCTTTGGCGTTGCTTTTTGGTAATTAGAAGGCCACTAAATGCCACTGCGCACCACACGTGTATTATGCCCAGCAGTGAAGGGGTTAATTAGGGAGCAGGGCCGCCACTAGAAATTTTGGGGCCCCTGACTTAACCATTGATCAGGGCCCCCCCCCCTCCTTTGACATGTGCAATTTTTGACCAAGTGACTAAAACGTATATGCACTTTATTCTTAAGTGTCTATTTAAACTTGGAAATGTTGTAAAGGTGGTAACATACAAACACACAGACACACTCATACACTGAAACACACACACACACTCACACATAAGGATTCACATATAGACACTCTAGCAAACACGCAAAGAAACTCAGACACAGACACCCAAACAGACACTCAGCACTTGATTACATTGACCTGCCAAGTAATGAGGAAGATTACAGTTTTGTAAAAAAAAGGAGATTTAGAAAACAAAATATGGAGTTCTGATTATCTTTTTGTAAAGGAAGATGCCAAGTAAATGATGACAACAGCATGCAGTGGCTGAAAATAAGGGTCCTGAACTGCCTAAACAATAATTTAAAGGTTAAATGGTGGATTGGTGACTTCGTAAAGGTCTCATTAGTCTCAGTCTGTAGAAAGATGTGAATAATCAGTAGTAAGGTCAAAATGTCCTAAAAAGGAACAGACAATGGACACACACATACACAAAATTAAGTCAGCTTTAGTGTAAACTGAACAGTTTTAAGTTAACCTGTCTCATTTCAAACACTGAGCAATCTTGATCTGCCAAAAGGGCACCTACCATTTGTGTATTGAGGAGGAAACATTTCTGCATGGTTTTAAATATAGAATTTCTACAGCATTGTCAAATAATCATAAGTACACTGCTGCTAAAAAAAATGTTTTATTGGACCCTTGGCCCCACCATACAACTACTACCACACTGAAGTTGCAATCCAAAATTGCACAAAGAAATAAAAAACATTTGCTAAGTAATTCCTACCTCCTCGGCAAATGAAAGAGATCTGCCGTCTGACTCAGGAACACACTGTACAAACAAAGTGCCAAGTCTGTCTCACACTGAGCATAGTGGTTTAGTGCACACTCAGAAATCCTCTCAAATACTAATACTTTACTCCTTGTAATAACATTTCCCATGCTCAATTAGCACTCTGCTGTAGTACCCACTGGTGGCTGCCAAAATTTAAAAAAAAAAAAAAAATTTTTTTTTTTTTTTTAGTTCTTGCCTCATGGGCCCCCCCCCTGGCCCATTGGGCCCCTGACAGGAGTCACCCCTGTCACCCCCTGATGGCGGCCCTGTTAGGGAGCATGTAGGGAGCTTTTTTGGGGTAATTTTAGCTTTAGTGTAGGGTAGTAGACAACCCCAAGTATTGATCTAGGCCCATTTTGGTATATTTCATGCCACCATTTCACCGCCAAATGCGATCAAATAAAAAAAAAAACCTTAAATTTTTCACAATTTTAGGTTTCTCACTGAAATTATTTACAAACAGCTTGTGCAATTATGGCACAAATGGTTGTAAATGCTTCTCTGGGATCCCCTTTGTTCAGAAATAGCAGACATATATGACTTTGGCATTGCTTTCTGATAATTAGAAGGCCGCGAAATGCTGCTGCGCATCACACGTGTATTATGGCTAGCAGTGAAGGGGTTAATTAGGAAGTTTGTAGGGAGCTTGCAGGGTTAATTTTAGCTTTAGTGTAGAGATCAGCCTCCCACCTGACACATCAGACCCCCTGATCCCTCCCAAATAGCTCCCTTCCCTCCCCCACCCCACAATTGTCCCCGCCATCTTAAGTACTGGCAGAAAGTCTGCCAGTACTAAAATAAAAGTTTTTTGGGGGGTTTAGGTTTTTTTAAAAAAAAATTCTTCTGCTGTGTAGGACCCCCCTTAGCCTCCAACCTCCCTGATCCCCCCCAAAACAGCTCTGTAACCTTCCCCATCTGCCTTATTGGGGGCCATCTTTTTGCACAAAAAAGGGCTTTTTTTTCTTAGTTTTTTTTTTTTCTGTAGTGTAGCTCCCCCCCCCCCCCCACCGACAAACCCCCACCACCTCACTGATCGTTTTTTTTTTTTAACTGATTCCCCTTTTTAACCTTTTTTATTTTACACCTTTTTCTGTAGTGTAGCGGTTCCCACCCGCTCCCTCCCCGTGCACGCGCCCGCCCCCGCCCTCCCGTGCGCGCCCCCGGGCATCCCCGCCCACGATCCCGCCCCCCTCCACATCTCCAGGGCCATTGATGGCCGCCACCCGCCTCCCGGTCCTGCTCCCACCCACCAACGAAGGAAGCCACCGATCTCCGGTGTAGAGAGGGCCACAGAGTGGCTCTCTCTGCATCGGATGGCTTCAAAAGGTTATTGCAGGATGCCTCCATATCGAGGCATCACTGCAATAACCGGAAAGCAGCTGGAAGCAAACAGGATCGCTTCCAGCTGCTTTCCACACCGAGGACGTGCAGGGTACGTCCTCAGGCGTTAACTGCCTTTTTTTTGAGGACGTACCCTGCACGTCCTCGGTCGTTAAGGGGTTAAACAGCCTTGAAAACAGCCCTAACATATGTATTTTTCATATGTGTCCGTTTTTCAAGCGGCAATATGCGCACCCTAGTTATTGTGTATATATGTATAAATGTGTGCACATACATATTTGCACATATAAAAATATAAATACATAAATTTACACATATATAGACATGTATACATAGATACATACACATATGTATACTTTTGAGCCCTTTCCAGTCAAACACCTTGCCATATACCATATCCCTTTTTAACCCTTTAACTTTTTTTTTAATATAAGTGATATATTTTGTAATAAAAAATGTATATATATATATATATATGAGTGTAATACTTTATTTTAATATGTTTTACATGTGTTTTGTGAACTTTATTTTTAACCCTTCCACTTTACTTCAGGTCTCAAGTTGCACTATTTCTTCTGGCGCTATTTGGGCTTTAACTCAAGCACAACGCATAACTTTCAACTTGTAATATCAGCTTTGTTTAGCGCGGTCGCAATATCAATTTAAAGTAATGGGTGCACTAGAGTGATGTTGGCTGCGCTAAACCTTCTCTGGTAAATATGATTTACCATGGACTTGTCACGTTGCGCTCTGTTAGATACTGATGATGACGTCTTGCGATATCATTAGTGCGCCATTTGTAAGCTGTGGTTCAGGAATTTCCTGTTGTATGACATAATATTGTGTATTACACTAATGAAGTAGCACTTGCCATTTTTTTGTGCTAGTGATGCATATAGTCTAAAAAGTGGAGTGTAATTAGCAGTTATGTGTTTTTCAGGCAACTTTAACCTTGCAAATATCCTACTTCCCTCCACCTGGAGCAGTCCCTCTTTATCCACCCCCTCTTTATCCACCGATGGCGCCCAAGGAGCCCACGCCATCCCTGGCATCAGTTTCAACAATGAATGAGCTGGATACTGTTACTGGTGAGCAAAGTAATAAAAGAATACACTTTATTTGCAGAGTTCGATAATAACTATTCTAAAATATAAACGTAAACGGACACGACTAACTTTACTTGTAAAAAAAATGAATCATTTATTTTGTATTCCCTGCAATTTACCTCTGAAAATTGTGTTATCCTAAAGCCAGGTTCCCGGACCATAACCATGAAACATTGTACACAGGTATTGCTTGATCAGTGCAGGAACTCATTTATATGTGTCCTTAATTGGCCAAAACAAAGGAGATATGATAAGCATACTAAATATGCTTTTCAAAGGGTCTGTCCCTGGACTGTGTGTGTATGTATATAGACTACTGTGCAAAAGTTTTAGGTGGTAAAAAATTCTGTAAAGTAAGAATGCTTTAAAAATAGAAATGTTAATAATTTATTTTTTACCACTTTATCAATTAACAAAATACAAAGTGAGTGAAATATCTAAATGAAATCAATATTTGTGTGACCACCCTTTGCTTTCAAAACAGCCTCAATTCTTCTAGGTACACTTACTGGATTTTGTAGGCATATAATCAGTTGTATGATTAATCAAACAGCTGCTAATGATCATTAATATGTTAAAACCAATTAATTAACTGAAACAGAAAAAGCTGTGTAGGAGGAATAAAACTTGACGAGGAACAGTCAAACTCTGCTAACAAGGTGAGGTTTCTGATAGTTTAATTTTAAAGATGATTGTTAATATATATCTCACAACATTGGTCTTTATATGGGGGGCAGAATACCTTTATCCCCCAAAATAAGAAATATTTTATAAGGCCTCTGATTTAAAAGAGGGTGGTCCCAGCATTCATAAAAGAGGTTTTATATTCTTATTGTTAGCAGCACTCAGGTTTACTGATCCCCTCACTCGAAGACACAGTGACTTAAACCTTCAGGGTACCAAGTTGTCAAATATTTTGTTGTGACCAACTAACTTGTATCAACTAAATCAGACACAAGTGTCGTGTAACATACTTTTTAAATAGTTTATCAGGTAAGTACATTTTTTTTTTATAAAGCAGATAAAATCATTTGTGAGAAACGGAAGCTAAGGTATACATATCAACAATCATTTATAATGCTATCTCTGAGGAACCAGTAGTTTATGTAAGTGTGCTTCCTGGTTTTGCAGATACGGCAGGTGAGGAAGATACTGAGGATCAGATGGAAACTGGGGATGAGGGCGATAGTGTATCGCTTCTTCCTGGCTCCGAGCCTCAGTCTCAGCAAAAAAAATCCCAGCCTGCCCCTGTTCAAGGGATTAAAAAAAAGAAGAAGAGTACTCAAAAGAAGACTCTTTCAAACAAGCCTCAGGACTTCCAAGTGAGTAATAAAAATATTTACCTAATTAGTAAATTCCATTACTTTCACTTCGATATTATACAGTTTTGGAGTGATGTTGTCTTTTGTAAATTTAGTTTAACCCCTTAATGACCACAGCACTTTTCCATTTTCTGTCCGTTTGGGACCAAGGCTATTTTTACATTTTTGCAGTGTTTGTGTTTAGCTGTAATTTTCCTCTTACTCATTTACTGTACCCACACATATTATATACCGTTTTTTTCGCCATTAAATGTACTTTCAAAAGATACCATTATTTTCATCATATCTTATAATTTACTATAAAAAAAATGATAAAATATGAGGAAAAAAACACGCTTTTTCTAACTTTGACCCCCAAAATCTGTTACACATCTACAACCACCAAAAAACACCCATGCTAAATAGTTTCTAAATTTTGTCCTGAGTTTAGAAATACCCAATGTTTACACGTTCTTTGCTTTTTTTGCAAGTTATAGGGCAATAAATACAAGTAGCACTTTGCTATTTCCAAACCACTTTTTTTTTCAAAATTAGCGATAGTTACATTGGAACACTGATATCTTCCAGGAATCCCTGAATATCCATTGACATGTATATATATATTTTTAGAAGACATCCCAAAGTATTGATCTAGGCCCATTTTGGTATATTTCATGCCACCATTTCACCGCCAAATGCGATCAAATAAAAAAAATTGTTCACTTTTTCACAAATTGTTTCACAAACTTTAGGTTTCTCACTGAAATTATTTACAAACAACTTGTGCAATTATAGCATAAATGGTTGTAAATGCTTCTCTGGGATCCCCTTTGTTCAGAAATAGCAGACATATATGGCTTTGGCTTTGCTTTTTGGTAATTAGAAGGCTGCTAAATGCCACTGCGCACCACACGTGTATTATGCCCAGCAGTGAAGGGGTTAATTAGGGAGCATGTAGGGAGCTTCTAGGGTTAATTTTAGCTTTAGTGTAGTGTAGTAGAGAACCCCAAGTATTGATCTAGGCCCATTTTGGTATATTTCATGCCACCATTTCACCGCCAAATGCGATCAAATAAAAAAAAACTTAAATTTTTTCACAATTTTAGGTTTCTCACTGAAATTATTTACAAACAGCTTGTGCAATTATGGCACAAATGGTTGTAAATGCTTCTCTGCGATCCGCTTTGTTCAGAAATAGCAGACATATATGACTTTGGCATTACTTTTTGGTAATTAGAAGGCCGCTAAATGCTGCTGCGCATCACACATGTATTATGACTAGCAGTGAAGGGGTTAATTAGGTAGTTTGTAGGGAGCTTGCAGGGTTAATTTTAGCTTTAGAGTAGAGATCAGCCTCCCGCCTGACACATCACACCCCCTGATCCCTCCCAAACAGCTTCATTCCCTCCCCCACCCCACAATTGTCCCCGCCATCTTAAGTACTGGCAGAAAGTCTCCCAGTACTAAAATAAAAGGTATCTTTTTGTTTGTGTTTTTTATTTTTTTTTGGCATATTTACATATGCTGCTTTGTAGAATCCCCCCATAGCCCCCAACCTCCCTGATCCCCTCCCAAACAGCTCTCTAACCCTCCCCCTCTGCCTTATTGGGGGCCATTTTGGGTACTGGCAGCTGTCTGCCAGTACCCAGTTTGCAGAAAAAAATGTTTTTTTATTTTTTTTTCTCCCGTTTTTTTCTGTAGTGTAGCTTCCCTCCCTCCACAGAGCAACCCAACATCCCCTGATGACCCTTTTTTGTTTTTAATTACCTCCCCCCCCCCTTTTTCCCCACTAGTCAGTTAAAATTTTCTGTAGTGAAGTGGTTTCCACCCGCTCCCTCCCCATGCACGCGCCCGCCCCCGCCTCCCTGTGCACTTGCGCGTGTCCGTGCGCGCCCCCGGGCATCCCCGCCCATGATCCCGCCCCCCTCCACATCACCTGGGCCATTGATGGCCGCCACCCACCTCCCACACAGGCTCCCACCCACCAACGATGAAAGCCATGGATGTCCGGTGCAGAGAGGGCCACAGAGTGGCTCTCTCTGCATCGGATGGATACTAAAGGTTATTGCAGGATGCCTCGATATCGAGGCATCACTGCAATAACCGGAAAGCAGCTGGAAGCGAGCAGGATCGCTTCTAGCTGCTTTCCAGACCAAGGACGTGCAGGGTACGTCCTTGGTCGTTAAGTAACTTTTTTTTGAGGACGTACCCTGCACGTCCTCGGTCGTTAAGGGGTTAATTAAAGCATAAAATGTTACCAGAATTACCATTATAATCCTTTAGAAGCCAAAGACGGCTACCATGCTGGTTTATAGCTAGGGATGGGCGAATGTGGTGAAAGTGCAGTTCACTTGGTAGAACGAATAGTCCTGTGGACATTCGTTATGGACAATACAATATTGAGAAGAACGAATATCCATTAAATTCGGTAATTGAATGTTATTTCCGGTTTTCGAATGTTACTTTCGTTTTCGAATGTTCATAATTAGATTGAATATCCACATTTGAATTTTTCAAATGTAACCATTTGATTTAACAAAAACTATTCAGAAGTTCAATAGTTCAATTTAGTAAATTGATACATAATAGGTACAAACATAGATTTGAATTTTTCTGTTTCGAATATTGCATAATTTGAATATTATATTTAAAGAGAGCATTAGAAATATTAGTATAGTTATATTGATTCAAATTTTTCTAATTCTAATTTTCAATAATTCAATGCGAATTATGCAATATTTGAATTGAATATTATATTTAAAGATAGCATTAGAAATAGTATTACATTAAACAAATATTAGAATAGTATACAAACATTCCAAATTTTAAACAAACAAACGAATGTGTTAATTTTCGTTACATTCTCCCATCCCTACTTATAGAGTGTTTCCCTGCCTACAAATGTAACTATTTTGAAACACAACTGCTTGTGACTTAAAACCACATGGTATTTCACAACCATACTAAATATAAATATGGATTGATTTATGCTTTACTCCTATTTATTTGCATTCTAATAATAATTATCCTAAAGGTAATAATGACCATATATTTATGCAACATTTATAATAATAAAAAAAAAATTTGCTTTCACAACTTAAGGTTAAATAGGGAATTTGAAATATAATTTTTGAATTTGGAAATGTAATATAGGGAAATTGAATATGCAGATTTATTTATGTGATGTTGAATAAGGTAATTGGATATTTTTATTTTGTATAGCAAATTTCCATGCTAAATACTAAGGTTTGATGTGGAATATAGAATTTTAATATTGATTTATGAGATGATCTTTAACATTGCAAATGTAATCAAGCTAAAATATTTTTTTGAAACATTTACATCAATAAACCAAGATCTAGAAACTCATAGCTTTTCATTATACAACTCACACAACTGGGGATGTTGTGTCTTTTTAAAGGGATAGTCTAGTAAAAAATAAACGTTCATGATTCAGATAGAGCATGCAATTTTAAGCAACTTTCTAATTTACTCCTATTGTCAATTTCTCTTCGTTCTCTTGCTATCTTTATTTTAAAAAGCTGGAATGTAAGCTTAGGAGCTGGCCCATTTTTGGTTCAGCATCTGGATAGCACTTGCTGGCTACATTTAGACACCAATCAGCAAGCGCTACCCAGGTGCTGAACTAAAAACGGGCCGGCTTCTAAGCTTACATTTCAGCTTTTTTAAATAAAGATACCAAGAGAACAAAGAAAAATTGACAATAGGAGTAAATTATAAAGTTGCTTAAAATTGCATGCTCTATGCGAATCATGAACGTTTACTTTTGACTTTACTATCCCTTTAAGTTCAGTGAACTTCAACATAACAAAGCAAAATAACGTGTCTGCACACTACGCACAACCTTTACCCACAAACATTTGCTTGACATATCGTCACTGTCGTTGTCTAATGATCACATATTTATGCAAAAATTCCATTGTGCTGTAAAATATAAATAGCTTGCGGGAACTCTAACAAAATAACCACACAAATGAATAATGGGATTTGATTCATGCTCTGGCATATAAATCATTTCCAATGTGTTGGATGTCTGTTTATTGTTCCTACAGTGACTCACCACCTCTTCCTTTTTTTTGAGGAAAGACTCAAATCTTCATCATTGTTATAAACTGGTTCTTCTTTTCAGTCTCCCAATAAAAACAAAAAAAACAAAACATTCATAGACAAATAGTCAGTAAAAAACGTAGATTATGAGTTTTGCGCTATACCGGGTGCGTAAATAACGCAATAAAATGAGCGGTATCGCACTTTACATAGCGCTGCCATTAGGAGTTACTTAAAAGCACCCTTGTGCTGTGCGTTATGGTGCGTTACGTTCCAAGCCAAGGGTTGAGTTTATGTGCTCAAGCACGCTTTCCCCCATAGACATAAATGGGGAGAAAGTGTTAGAAAAAAACCTAACACCTGCGATCTCGGAATGGCAAATCACTGTAACGCAACCCCATTGATATCTATGGGAAAAAGAAAGTTATGTTTAAACCTAACACCCTAAAATAAACCCCTAGTCTAAATACCCCTAGTCCGCCGCCCCCCGACAACGCTAACACTAAACAAAGTGATTAACATCGCCGACACCTAAATAAAGTTATTTAACCCCTAATCTGCTGCTTTCCGACATCGCCAGCACTAAATAAACCTATCATCCCCTAAACCGCTGGACCCCCACATTGCAACTAATAAATAAAGCTATTAACCCCTAATCCGCCACCCACCCACATTGCTACTACTATAATAAACCTTTTAGCCCCTAAACAGCCTCCCCCACATCGCAACTAATAAACTAAACCCATTAACCCCTAAACTGCCGATCCCCCACATCGCAACTAATTAACTAAACCTATTAACCCCTAAAGCACTGCCCCCCACATCGCAACTCATAAACTAAACCTATTAACCCCTAAACCGCCGGCCCCCACATCGCAAAACAATATAACTATCTTAAAATAAATAAAAACTTACCCTTGAAATAAAAAAAACTAAGATTAAACTATAAATTAACCTAACATAACTATTCTAATAAAAAAATAAAAAAACTAGCAATCAAAAAACCTAAATTACAAATTTAAATAAACCTTATACTATGAAAATAATAAAAAAAATCTAATCTAGCCAATAGGATGAGAGCTACTGAAATCCTATTGGATGTTCAAATCAGCCAATAGGATTTCAGTAGCTCTCATCCTATTGGCTGATTTGAAAATGTCAGCCAATAGGAATGGAAGGTACCCCATATTTAAACGGGTACCTTACATTCAAACTTCAGTGTACGGCGGTGACTGTATGAAGAGGATCCTCCACACTGGATGTCCATGCCGCCTGCGACAATGCTCCGCGCCTCCACAGTTCCGCACTGCCACATCTCTGTGACACCGGGATGAAGATAGAAGATGGTCCTGCGATGGAGGAAGATGTTGCCGTCTAGATGAAGACTTCTCGCCGCCTGTATTAGGATGGATGACCAGACTTCAGAAACCGTGAGTAGATATTCTGGGGTTAGTGTTAGTTTTTTTTTTTCATTTTTTGGGGTGTTTTTTTTTTTAGATTAGGGCTTTGGGTAGTAAAAGAGCTGAATGCCCTCTAAGGGCAGTAAAAGAGCTGAATGCCCTTTTAAGGGCAATGCCCATACAAATGCCCTTTTAGGGGCAATGGGTAGCTTAGGATTTGTTTAGACTTAGGCTTTTTTATTTTGGGGGGTTGGTTGGGTGGGGGGTTTTACTTTTAGGGAGGACTTTGTAATTTTTTAATGTAAAAGAGCTGTTTAACTTAGGGCAATGCCCTAGAAAAGGCCCTTTTAAGGGCTATTGGTAGTTTATTGTTAGGTTAGGGGGTGTTTTTATTTGGGGGGGGGTGCTTTTTTATTTATTACATTAGGTGTAATTGTTTTTATTTTTGATAATTTACTTTATTTGTTTTTATTTTTTTTCGTATTTTTTGTGTTTGTTATTTTTTGTAATGTTAGATTTTAGATGTTAGATGTTTGCGTAGTATTAGGTTTATTTAAATTTGTAATTTAGGATTTTTAATTGGTAGTTTTTTTATTTTATTAGAATAGTAATGTTAGGTTAATTTATAGTTTAATGTTAGTTTTTTTTTATTTCACAGATAAGTTTTTATTTATTTAAAGATAGTAATATTGTAACTTTTAATTTAAAGTTAGGGGGTGTTAGGTTTAGGGGTTAATAGTTTAATTTAGTGTTTTGCGATGTGGGGGGCTGGCAGTGGGGTTCAGGGGTTAATAGGTTTAGTTTATTAGTTGCAATGTGGGGGGCTGGCGGTTTAGGGGTTAATAGGTTTAGTTTATTAGTTAAATAAAAAAGGTTATAAGGGAGGCGCTAAAAAAGCCAAAGGTATCAACACTTATAAGTAGAATATATATACATTTATTAAAACATACAAATAGCACATAAAAGGGACGTCTCCCCAAATAAGTAATCCAAAAAACACTATGTAAAATTAATATTAAAATTGATACACTGATATGACTCTAAAAAGATTGTCCTATAACATGCAAGGATCAAGGATTGTATTGTGAAGACCGCTGAGTGCAAATAAATCTATTGCACACTATGTTATAAAATATATAGGTCTCTAAAATGACATATAAAAACAGTAATAATAGATAAAGTCCAAAGTAGATAAATAGAATACCACCAAGCTGCCAAAAAATTGAGGTAGAACTGCCGATAAAACTTTAAATGTTCCACACTTCCTTAGGAGAAATTGATACCCAGCATATTTCAAAGGTAATACAGTTAATGCTCTTTGCAATGTACTTTACCCACGATCTCCTGATCGTATGAGGTTCACCTTTCCTGTTCGGTATCCTCCTCGAGTGAGTCCGACTGGGATTTTTCTTGATAAAGCCCATAAGAGGGCGAAACGCGTCGTTGTGTTGGCAGGACTACCCCTTGGCATTTATTATTTGCTATCATCTATACTTATCGGATTCCTTATACATAGCCCGGGTTATAAGTAATTGGAACTCTTTTCTTATTTGGAGAATCTCTGTTATGGTTTGTGGTTTGAATGAAATTTTGAATATTCACCACAGTGCCCACCTATCTACAACACCTGTTTATACCCTTGCGTGCAACAAGCACTAAGTGCAGGGTGAATGTGAGAGGATCGCGCCTGTGAAGTTCAGAAATAAGCGCAAAGTTTTGGCCTCTTTCCTTTACCGGAACTTTATCCAGTGACGTCAGACGCCGAAAAATCCCAGTCGGACTCACTCGAGGAGGATACCGAACAGGAAAGGTGAACCTCATACGATCAGGAGATCGTGGGTAAAGTACATTGCAAAGAGCATTAACTGTATTACCTTTGAAATATGCTGGGTATCAATTTCTCCTAAGGAAGTGTGGAACATTTAAAGTTTTATCGGCAGTTCTACCTCAATTTTTTGGCAGCTTGGTGGTATTCTATTTATCTACTTTGGACTTTATCTATTATTACTGTTTTTATATGTCATTTTAGAGACCTATATATTTTATAACATAGTGTGCAATAGATTTATTTGCACTCAGCGGTCTTCACAATACAATCCTTGATCCTTGCATGTTATAGGACAATCTTTTTAGAGTCATATCAGTGTATCAATTTTAATATTAATTTTACATAGTGTTTTTTGGATTACTTATTTGGGGAGACGTCCCTTTTATGTGCTATTTGTATGTTTTAATAAATGTATATATATTCTACTTATAAGTGTTGATACCTTTGGCTTTTTTAGCGCCTCCCTTATAACCTTTTTTATTTATTTAATCTTTCCTGTGACAACTATAGGGATATTGTCCTTTAAGGGGGAGTTTGGTATCTCTCTGTCCTAGCGCACCTTAAACACCTATTTTATTAACATTAGTTTATTAGTTGCACTGTGGGGGGCCAGCGCTTTAGGGGTTAATAGGTTTATATAGTGTTAGTGATGTGGGTGACGGCGGTTTAGGGGTTAATAGGGTTACTTTAGTCTCTGCGATGTGGGTGGGCGGCAGATTAGGGGTTAATAAGTTTAATATAGTATTTGAGATGGGGAAGGGTGGTGGTTTAGGGGGTTAATAGGTAGTTTATGGGTGTTAGTGTACTTAGTAACATTTTAGTTATGAGTTTTGTGAAACATTTTTGTTTTGCAAAATCCATAACTACCAGTCTCAGATCGCGGAATGGCTCATGACGGTATAGGCTGTAATGCAAGCATTTTAGCCGGACTGCACAACCTGTAATACGGCGCTATGGAAAATCACGCACTCAAACATCATTTTTTGAGTGTGGAATGGGCGTTGCATTACAGGCTAAAATGCTTGCGGTATAGCTATACCGCCGCAACTCGTAATATGCGTTACCGGCCATTCAATGCGCAATGGCCAATTTTTCAGCGGTATAGCCGTAACGCAAAACTTGTAATTTAGCCGTTATGTTTTTATTAATAGATTCTCATTTTATGTTGCTCAGAACTGTGATTTGGAAAAATAAAGAGTGTTATGTGTTGTCACACGTTTAAATTATTCATGGGAAAAAAGCTTCCTACTTCAAGTGGTAACCAGAATATTTATGGATCTATGAACCTTTTGGAACATTTAAGGTATAGTACAATTCTGTCTTTACAGAATTGGGTCCCTAGTTTACATGGAGCGTTTGTAAATTAATAAAAATCTCTAATGAATTAGAAAATTTTATTATTGCATTAACAGAAATGTTGCTTTAATAGTAATAGTTTAGCTTACTTAAAGGGACAGTCAACACCAAAATTGTTATTGTTTAAAAAGATAGATAATGCCTTTGTTATGTGAGGTAATGATATATAGGGAGTTTGTTATGTGAGGTAATGTTATATAGGAGTTTGTTGTGTGAGGTAATGTTATATAGGAACTTGTTATATGAGGAGGTACTGATATATAGGAGTTTGTCACGTGAGGGAATGATAAATAGGAGTTTCTTATGTGAAGTAATGATATATAGGAGTTTGGTATGTGAGGTAAATATATATATATATATATATATATATATATAGATGTTTTGTATGTGAGGTAATGATATACAGGAGTTTGTTATGTGAGGTAATTATATATATATGAGTTTGTTATGTGAAGTAATGATATATAGGAGTTTGTTATGTGAAGTAATGATATGTAGGAGTTTTTTATGTGAGGTAATTATATATAGTAGTTTATCATGTGATGTAATGATATATAGTAGTTTGTTATGTGAGGTAATGATATATAGGAGTTTATCATGTGATGTAATGATATATAGGAGTTTGTCATATGAGGTAATGATATATAGTGGTTTGGTAAGTGAGGTAATGATATATAGTAGTTGGGTATGTTTGGCAATTACATATATGAGTTTGTCATGTGAGAGAATATTATATAAAAGTTTGTCATGTGAGGCAATGATATATAAGAGTTTGGCATGAGAAGTAATGATATATAGGAGAATGGCATGTGAGGTAATGACATATAGGGAGTTTGTTATGTGAGGTAATGTTATATAGGAGTTTGGCATGTGAGCTAATGATATATAGGAGTTTGTTATGTGAGGTAATGTTATATAGGAGTTTGTTATGTGAGGTAATGTTATATAGGAGTTTGTTATGTGAGGTAATGTTATATAGGATTTTGTTATGTGAGATAGTGATTTATAGGAGCTTATTATGTGAGGTAATGTTATATAGGAGCTTGTTATGTGAAGTAATGATAGATAGGAGTTTGTTATGTTAGGTAATGATATATAGGAGTTTGTCATGTGAGGTAATGTTATATAGGTGTTTGTTATGTGAGCTAATGATATATAGGAGTTTGTCATGTAAGGTAATGTTATATAGGAGTTTTTATGTGAGGTAATGTTATATAGGAGTTTGTTATTTGAGGTAATGTTATATAGGAGTTTGTTATTTGAGGTAATGTTATATAGGAGTTTGTTATTTGAGGTAATGTTATATAGGAGTTTGTTATGTGAGGTAATGATAGGAGTTTGGTATGTAAGGTAATGTTATATAGGAGCTTGTTATCAGCTAGATTACGAGTTTGGCGTTATGAGTGAAAAAACAGTGTTATGGCCCATAACGCTTCATTTTCCCTAACGCTGCTATTACAAGTCTTGTCGGTATAGGTGTACCACACACCTTTTAGCCAGTCACACAACGTCAGTACCGCACTTTTAAAAAAGTCCTTTTCAATGGGACTCTCATAGCACCGGTATTACGAGTTTGCCTGGGAGGCCAAAAAGTGAGCGGTACACTCTATAACCACAAGATCCATAATGCCATCTAAAGTCAGTAGTTATGAGAGTTACGCTACAAAGCTGTTACATAAAACTCATAACTAAAGTGTTAAAAAGTACACTAAAACCCATAAACTACCTATTAACCCCTAAACCGAGGCCCTCCCGCATCGCAAACACTATAATAAACTCATTAACCCCTAACCTGCCACTCCGGACATCACCGCCACTATTAGAATGTTTTAACCCCTATTCCGCCGCTCCCCGACATCGTTGCCACTATAATAAACCTATTAACCCCTAAACCGCCGCCCTTCCGCATCACAAACACTATTTAAATATAATTAACCCCTAATCTGCTGTCTGCCCACACCGCCGCTATAATAAACCTATTAACCCCTTAAACCGTAAGCCCCCCACAACAAAATATACTAAAATAAACTTCTAATCCCTAAACCTAACGACCCCCTAACTTTATGTTAAAATTACTATTTCCCTATCTTAAATTAAATTAAAACTTACTTGTCAAATTAAATAAATTAATTTTAAACTAACAATTAAACTAAGATAATTATTAAACTACAATTAAACTAACTACCAATTAAATTAAACTAAACTACACATTAAAAAAATCCTAACACTACTCTAAAAATTACAAAAATGATCTAATTACCAAAAAAAAACAACTAAATTACAAAAACAAACACTAAATTACGAAAAATAAGAAACAAATTATCAAAAATAAAAAAGAATTACACCTAATCTAATAGCCCTATCAAAATAAAAAATCCCCCCCCAAAATAAAAAAAAATCCCTAGCCTACAATAAACTACCAATGGCCCTTAAAAGGGCCTTTTGTGGGGCATTGCCCCAAAGATAACAGCTCTTTTACCTGTAAAAAAAAATACAAACACCTGCCCCAACAGTAAAACCCACCACCCCCACAACCAACCCCCCCAAATAAAATTACTATCTAAAAAAAACCTAAGCTCCCCATTGCCCTGAAAAGGGCATTTGTATGGGCATTGCCCTTTAAAGGGCATTTAGCTCTTTTAAATGCCAAGACCCTAAACTAAAAATAAAACCCACCCAAAAAAACCTTAAAAAACCTAACACTAACCCCCGATGATCCACTTACAGTTCTTGAAGTCCCACTTGATGGATCCATCCAGCTGGCGAAGTCATCATCCATGCTGCAAGAAGTCTTTATCCAGACGGCCTCTTCCATCTTCATCCAGCTGGCGAAGTCCTCATCCAGGCGGCAAGAAGTCTTCATCCAGACGGCATCTTCTATCTTCATCCATCAGGCGCGGAGCGGGTCCATCCTGAAGACATCCTGCGCGGAGCATCCTCTTCATACGGTCTCCGCCGTAAACTGGAACTTCAATGCAAGTGACGTCATCCAAGATGGTGTCCCTTGCATTCCTATTGGCTGAAAGATTTCAATCAGCCAATAGGATTAGAGATGCTAAAATCCTATTGGCTGTTCCAATCAGCCAATAGGATTGAGTTCTCATCTCATTTATTTGGGGGGGGGGGGTTGGTTGTGGGGGTGGTGGGTTTTACTGTTGGGGGGAGTGTTTGTATTTTTTTTACAGGTAAAAGAGCTGTTATCTTTGGGGCAATGCCCCACAAAAGGCCCTTTTAAGGGCCATTGGTATTATTATTTTGGGGGGGCTTTTTTATTTTGATAGGGCTATTAGATTAGGTGTAATTCTTTTCTATTTTTGATAATTTGTTTCTTTTTTTTTGTAATTTAGCGTTTATTTTTTTTTTGTAATGTTAGGTTTTAGTGTAAGGCAGGCTAGGTTTTATTTCACAGGTAAGTTTGTATTTATTTTAACTAGGTAGTTAGTAAATAATTAATAACTATTTACTAACTAGTACGCTTTAAAAAAAAAAAACACACAAAATAAATATAAAATCAATGCAATAGTGCTTGAATGTCAGAGATTTGAATAAATAGCCCCCCAGCACAATTGCATTAAATTCGCCATTAAACTTAAGGAATCAGGGCCTGATATTTGTATATTAATATTAGGTGATGTAAACTGGGGCTGAGACACAATTCCTATCATCTAGAGATTAGAGGGGGGCCTGTGCATTGCACATTTTTGGTCAGCCCTGTTGTGAGAATGTCATCTCTTATCAGTTTAGTTTAAACTGGATAAATTGTCAGAAAAAGAACTAAAACACTTACACACACTCACATACAAACACACACATACATACACACACTTACACACAAATACACACACATACATACACACAGACGTACACATACATACAAACACACAAACACGCATACAAACACATGCATAGAAATACATACAAACACACACACACATACAAACGTACACACATACATTCACACAACCATACACACAAACACACACATGCATACAAATACACACACATACATACAAACACACACACACTTACACACAAATACACACAGACATACACATACATACATACATACATACATACAAACACAAACATACAAACACACACACACATACACACACACACTTACACACAAATACACACACACATACATACACACAGAGGTACACATACATACACACAAACACGCATACAAACACATACACACATGCATAGAAATACATACAAACACACACTCACATACAAACACACACATACATACACACACTTACACACAAATACACACACACATACATACACACATACATACACATACATACACACAGACGTACACATACATACAAGCACACAAACACGCATACAAACACATGCATAGAAATACATACAAACACACACACACATACAAACGTACACACATACATTCACACAACCATACATACAAACACACAAACACACACAGATTATATGTTTTCCTCAACTAAGTATATAGCTCTAAGGTCATCAGTGGATTATTTAACAATATGTTTCTAGACTGCATTAATAAAAACTCCTATAGCATTCTAAAGAGTTACTCCGCTGCTTCCTTACTTGTGTTTTAGATCAGAGTACGAGTGATAGAAGGAAGACAGATTCCAGGAGCAAACATCAAACCAGTTGTCAAGGTGACGGTTTCAGGGCAGACCAAAAGAACCCGGATACGCAAAGGAAACAACCCATTCTTTGATGAGGTAAACAGCTTTGGGTAATATGATTGGTAGGACATTCATAAAGCACCTTCAAAAGTAGTTCCCTTTTGTGACGGACCACCTGGTACCCCCAATGAGTACCTCCGTCAGAACACTTCCCTTGTCCTGGACATCCCTTTATCCAGAGCAATTGCTCCTGGTATCTCCCTTTGACCTCAGTCTAAAGTTATGGAGGGGAACAGAACTGAGGCAACACTCAGTGGTCTGAACACAAAATGAACACTTTATTTAAAAGCAGCAAACATCTTTATACACCCTGGCATTCCAGAGTCACAGAGCTTCAGGTTACAGAGGGAATTGGTTAAACAGTAAAGCAAACATATGAACAATACAGCAAACCTCTAACAATTGTCTATTCACAGGTAAAACAGATTAACATATCAACTTAATTAACTGGGCGGAAAGTTTACTCAGACAATCTGATTTTGGGCAGTCTAGTTAACTTAATCACACAGGATCACAATCAGTTTACCCAGACAGACTCCTGAGACACAATTAGATCTGAAACATAAATAATAAAAACAGCTCTTATTAACTATTAAGTCCTTTATGCCCACTTTATTTATAGAGTCACAATTGCTCCCACAAGGGGCACTCACACCCTGTACCCATCCTGTGTTTATGGATACAGGATGACATGGACATAAGACAGAGTTATGAAAGTACATGGGGTGTCCAGCATATAAAATTCCATATTTCCATTCAGTCTCTGGGTATCTTTAAGCCCATGTACCTCCAGCCCAAGGAATGTTCCATAACAGGCCTTCAGATCTTGGTGACTCACGTCACACCTTTACTAAACTTTCCTAGATAACCCCTCAGCTTCTCAAATGGACCTCAGGTTTAGTAAACATTAAGCCTCATCATGATTCCAACACCACCTTACATAGAAACATAGATATTGACGGCAGATAAGAGCCATAGGCCCAGCAAGTCTGCCCGATATTACCAAACAGTATAAAGTCTAGTTTGTAGGATAGCCTTATGCTTGTCCCATGCATTTTTAAAGTGTTTGTCATTACTACCTCTTGAGGAAATTTATTCCATAAATCAATCACTCTTTCTGTAGTACTTCCTCAAATTACTCCTGAATCTACTACCCTTTAGCTCGAGATCATGACCCCTTTTTCTTGAATTTTCCATTTTATGGACCAGCTACTCACTTTCCTGGTTCTCTTGCCTTGTGTCTTGTACTATACATAAACAAGTTACTTGTAAATTTCTAAGGTTTTTGATAAAATGGGTTAGATTACAAGTTGCACACTATTGTTAGTGTGGGTCACGGTAAACAATATTGCGACCACGCTAACTTGCACGATTATTACAAGTTGAAAGTAAATGCATTAGCTTGAGTGCAAACTACATTTTTATTAGGGTTTTAACTAGTGTAAGTATTAACAAAAATGTGCACCAAACACAACATAAATACATATAAATAAAGTGTTAAAATCATATATACACTTTCTTTAAAATTATTCAAGTACATATAATAATATGGTATATGACAAGGTATTTAAATGGAAATGGCTATATTGTATATAAATATATATATATATATATATATATATATATATATATATATATATATATATATATATATATGGATTAAACAAATTCAAGCCTTGCGCTCTGCCTTACCCGTCCGCTACTTCCTGCTTCCTCTCTACGGCGCAATGGAGCGTGGGATGACGTCACTCGTAGACGTGCAACTGTGGGTATCTGGGCAACAGCGCTTACTTCATCCAAAAAGTGCTGGAAATGAATATAGAATACAAAAGAAGTCCGGATCCTCAGTGCATATAAAACTTACACTTTATTTGAAAAAAATCAGGTAAAAGCACAGTGTATCAGCAGATACAATTGTTCAGACCAAGAACTGACATTCAAGCATAGACAGCTGGGCGACTTGTTCACAACAATCTGCTGATACACTGTGCTTTTACCTGATTTTTTTCAAATAAAGTGTAAGTTTTATATGCACTGAGGATCCGGACTTCTTTTGTATTCTATATATATATATATATATATATATATATATATATATATATATATATATATATATATATATATATATATATATATATATATATATATATATATATAGTAGAAAACAAATGCACTCTCTTCTTTATAGTGAGTCAACAACCAAAATTTATTGACGTTCCGGGGGTTCACACAGACCCCTTCATCAGAATACCTGTATATATATATATATATATATATAAAGTCAGTGGTGGTGCACCTCTCCCAGTAACGTAAACACAAATATATTTTTTGCCCGGGGTGCACTTTGAAGTAATATACACAATCCAAAAATGAAAGTCACTCACCGGGTCTTGAAGTATGGAAAAAGTTTCTTTAATAGGGTGACGTTTCGAGGTTTCCTTGAAAAGTCACCCTATTAAAGAAACTTTTTCTACACTTCAAGACACGGTGAGTGCCTTTCATTTTTGGATTGTGTATATATATATATATATATATATATATATATATATATAGTAACAAGTGGTGAAGGATCCAAACGGATGGGTTCCGTATCCAGCAAAAAAACTTCACACAGCAGGCACAGCAGGAATTTGTAATCTGTTTAATGTGTAAATAACCAAACGTTTCAGCCCTCACATGGGCTTTTGTCAATGGTAAACATAAGCCAGGACGGACATAACACATACTGCTACCCTCCATACCCTCCTCTTTTTTTGTGGATTTGTCACCTTGATACCACTGAGTATAGATGGTGTTACCCGCGCTCTTAGATTTATATTAATTTGTTTAAATGAGCCCTTGTAACTATGTTCTCCTTATTCACACTTTGTTTATCTTTTTGGGTGTTTATGGTGGCTGTCATATTGGCCCCTGTCAGTCTTTGCCGCTTGTGGTACCGCCCACATTGCACGTGTTTGCAAGCTTAACACAGTGATGCGCTTTGCTCGTTTACTGCTTGGTCTATGCATGACACTCTGGGGGTGGAGCCGGTTAACCCGTTTCCAGGTGATGCGTCTTGTCTTTGCAGCTGATTGCGGTTGCTCGTTACATGTGGGTTTGTACCGCTTGGGCCTCCTGATTGGCTATGACTTAAGGAAGGTGGGTATTTAAAGGTGGAGGGTAGCAGTATGTGTTATGTCCGTCCTGGCTTATGTTTACCATTGACAAAAGCCCATGTGAGGGCTGAAACTTTGGTTATTTACACATTAAACGGATTATAAATTCCTGCTGTGCCTGCTGTGTGAAGTTTTTTGCTGGATACAGAACCCATCCGTTTGGATCCTTCACCACTTGCTACTTTTGTTTATTTAGCAGTGCACCAGGTGATTGCTGTTGTGAAGAGTGCCGTTTCCACTACGCTCCTTGTCTATAGTATATATATATATATATATATATATATATATATATATATATATATATATATATATATATATATATATATATATATGTCTATGTGTATGCTTATATATATATGTATGTATGTATGTATTTGCTTATATATGTATATAATATAATATATATATATAATTGTAGCCCTTTCCACTCAAATACATTTAAACATGAAAAATAATTTTTATTAAATGTAATATTTTACATTGTTTTTTTACTGTGTATTTAATGTGAATAGTTTACATTCCAATGTTTTTCACATAGTAGAAAATGTTCTTTGTATTTTTAAATATATATATTCCTATATATCTGTATATAGCTATAGCTCTATACAGTTGTAATCAAAATGATTCAACCTGCATTGCTAATCAGGTTTATTGTCAAAATGTACAGACTTTTAGTGGTTTGCAATGAACAAAGCAAACAAAAGCAATTGAAATAGCTCAACACAACGAATGCTTCAAGTGGTTTCCCCAAATTCAACTGAAAATGCAACCTTTAATGAATTCTGCAGTCTCAAAATTGTTCAAGCCCCTGAATAGAATCCCTCACAACAGCACAAATATGCAAAACAGGTGTTGTCTCAAGTGCACCTGATGCATCCAATCAAGGGCTTCATTAATTGCACCAGGTGTGCTTGAGCTAGAACACATGAAATACCTGAACTGGCTAGGGGTTTGTTTAGTGCCACGTTTGCCTGCATGTTAGAAATATAGCTAAGTCAAAAGAATAGTCCAAAAAGTTACAAGGGACACTCAATCAAAATTAAACTTCATGAATCAGATAGAGCATACAATTTTAAACAACTTTCCAATTTACTTCCATTAACAAAATGTGCACAGTCTTTTTTATATTTAAACTTTTTGAGTCACCAGCTCATACTGAGCATGTGCAAGAATTCACAGAATAAGCGTATATGCATTTGTAAATGGCTTATTGCTGTCACATGGTACGCATATGCATTTGTGATTGGCTGATAGATGTCACTTGGTACTGGGGGGAGTGGAAATTGACATAACTTTTAAAATTGTCAGAAAAAAATCTACTACTCATTTGAAGTTCAGACTAAGTGCTATTGCATTGTCTTGTTATCTTGCATTTGTTGATTATGCAAATTTACTGAGTTGACTGGTCCTTTAAGAGTAGAGATCATCACCCTTCCCAAACAAGCAACAGGATACAAAAGATAGTAAAGGTAATGAATGTTAGGATACAAAAAGATAGTGAAGGTAATGAATGTTAGGATACAAAAAGATAGTAAAGGTAATGAATGTTAGGATACAAAAAGATAGTAAAGGTAATGAATGTTAGGATACAAAAAGATAGTGAAGGTAATGAATGTTAGGATACAAAAAGATAGTAAAGGTAATGAATGTTAGGATACAAAAAGATAGTAAAGGTAATGAATGTTAGGATACAAAAAGATAGTGAAGGTAATGAATGTTAGGATACAAAAAGATAGTGAAGGTAATGAATGTTAGGATACAAAAAGATAGTAAAGGTAATGAATGTTAGGATACAAAAAGATAGTAAAGGTAATGAATGTTAGGATACAAAAAGATAGTAAAGGTAATGAATGTTAGGATACAAAAAGATAGTAAAGGTAATGAATGTTAGGATACAAAAAGATAGTAAAGGTAATGAATGTTAGGATACAAAAAGATAGTGAAGGTAATGAATGTTAGGATACAAAAAGATAGTGAAGGTAATGAATGTTAGGATACAAAAAGATAGTGAAGGTAATGAATGTTAGGATACAAAAAGATAGTGAAGGTAATGAATGTTAGGATACAAAAAGATAGTAAAGGTAATGAATGTTAGGATACAAAAAGATAGTGAAGGTAATGAATGTTAGGATACAAAAAGATAGTAAAGGTAATGAATGTTAGGATACAAAAAGATAGTAAAGGTAATGAATGTTAGGATACAAAAAGATAGTGAAGGTAATGAATGTTAGGATACAAAAAGATAGTGAAGGTAATGAATGTTAGGATACAAAAAGATAGTGAAGGTAATGAATGTTAGGATACAAAAAGATAGTGAAGGTAATGAATGTTAGGATACAAAAAGATAGTAAAGGTAATGAATGTTAGGATACAAAAAGATAGTGAAGGTAATGAATGTTAGGATACAAAAAGATAGTGAAGGTAATGAATGTTAGGATACAAAAAGATAGTGAAGGTAATGAATGTTAGGATACAAAAAGATAGTGAAGGTAATGAATGTTAGGATACAAAAAGATAGTAAAGGTAATGAATGTTAGGATACAAAAAGATAGTGAAGGTAATGAATGTTAGGATACAAAAAGATAGTGAAGGTAATGAATGTTAGGATACAAAAAGATAGTAAAGGTAATGAATGTTAGGATACAAAAAGATAGTAAAGGTAATGAATGTTAGGATACAAAAAAGTAGTGAAGGTAATGAATGTTCCTAGAGACATCGTTGGAAGCATAGTTCACAAGTTCAAAGTTAAATGAACAGTGGTTACACTACCTGGACGGGGCAGAAAAAGGAAGCTATCAAAGGCTGCAACCAGATCTCTGAGAAGGTAGGTTGAGAAAGATCCTTGTGTGACTACAAAACACCTGCAGCAAGACTTGGTGGCAAGAGGCACTGAGGTTTTAGTTTGCAAAATAAGGCGTGTTCTAAACGCAGAAGGTTTCCACCACTACTGACCCAAAAGCACAGTATGCTCAAAATCATATAAATAAGCTTTAGGATTCTGTTCTGTGGAGCGATGAAACAAAACTGGAACTTTTCGGCCCGATGGATCAGAGGTATGTCTGGAGGAAGAAGAATGAAGCATACACTGATAAGAACACTCGGCCTACAGTTACGCATGGTGGTGGCTCGGTGATGCTCTGGCACTGGAAACCTGCAGCGTGTGGAAGGCAAGATGGATTCATTGAAGTATCAGGAAATCCTAGGAGAAAATGTCATGCCGTCTGTGAGGAAGCTGAAGTGTCATTGGACCTTCCAAAAGGACAATGATCCCAAGCAAAACTCAAATTCCAACAAGGCTTGGTTGCAGAATAAGTCCTGGAAGATTCTACAGTGGCCATCACAGTCACCTGACTTGAACCCTATAGAAAATCTCTGGTAGGATTTGCAGAAGGCGATTGCAGCACGCAAACCAAATAATATTACTGAACTGGAGGCCATTACTCATGAGGAATGGGCTAAGATTCCTCAGGAACGCTGCCAGAAGCTGGTGTCTGGCTATGCATCTCGTTTGCAACAGATCATAACAGAAAAAGGGTGCTCTATACTAAAGATGCTCGTCATGAAGGGGTTGAATACTTTTGAGACTGCAGAATTCATTCAAAGTTTTTTAATTGAATTTAGGGAACTATTTGAAGCATTCGTTGTGTTGAGCTATTTCAATTGTTTTTGTTTGATTTGTTTATTGCAAACAGCTGAAAGTCTGTAAATATTTACAATAAACCTGATTTGCAATGGGGGTTGAATAATTTTGATTACAACTGTATATATTTTCATATAGGTAAATATATAAATATTGCAAAAATAATAAATAAATATATATAGATATATGTAGTTAAAAATAAAAAATAACTTTTTCTTCTATGTGAAGAGCATTGGAATGTAAAATATTCATAACTACCTTATTATTATTAATTTTTTTTATAACACACTCCATTGTATATTGAGAGTAGAAGTTAAAGAGATATGAAACCCAAACGTTTTCTTTCATGATTCAGATAGAGCATGCAATTTTAAACAGCTTTCTAATTTGTGTGTTTTAGCATTTTGTCTGAATCACAAAAGAACATTTTTGGGTTTCATATCCCTTTAATGCGGTTTGCAATATCTGAAGTTGAGCAGTTTGTACGCATCGAGTTTCAGGGATAGAATGTATAGAGCAAAAAAATGATAAAGCGCACCACTTGTAATCAAACACATTGGGGCCAATTTACCAATGTCTGTCCGACATGATACGCTGTAGCGAATCATGTCCGACATACATAGCAAACGCTTTTGTCATTTATCATTGCACAAGCAGTTCACCAGAACTGCTTGTGCAATGCCACCCCCTTCAGATTTGCGAACAATCGGCCGCTAGCAGGGGGTGTCAATCAGCTCAATAATATAGGTTTGGCGGATTGAAGACCGCAGCCTCAGAGGCAGCAGACAAGTTATGGAGCAGCGGTCTTTAGACCACTGCTGTATAACTGCTGTTTCCGGCGAGCCTGACTACCCCATTGTGTATTATATGAGAGAAATAAGCTTATTATTAGATTGTTCTTAATGTTTTTTTTCTTTTTCCCACGAGGGCCAATGTACTGTTGATATTTTATAGCGTTGACTGTAACATTATATCCTTTTTTTCTTGTCAGACATTTTTCTTCAATTTCTTTGAATCTCCAGCAGACCTTTTTGACGAGCCCGTGTTTATAACAGTGAGTATTCACCAAACAACAAACATGAGATTTATCGAAGTTTACAGAACATTTATTGCAACTAAACAAGTATGTCGCAGTCTTTACTGATCAATTCAGACAACACAGCCTCATTGTCTAAATAGATACACAGAACTAGCCCAGTGTCACAATCTCATAAAGGATATTTGTAATATATGGACTAAAGTTAATAATCTCAGTTCTTTCTTTAGAATTCAGCTGAATTTGTAAATATAAAGGTGCGTAAAGACAATAATAAAATGCTATGATAATACTGTGCACACAGACCTATGTGTTTAACCCACACAATGAACTTAAACACATAGTTAAAGTCACGTCTTTATTGGCAGTGATGTTTCACTCAGAAGCTGAACATGGCAAGAGATTATCTGCTATGCGCATATGCTTCCCTAATTGGCTCAGTGGCAATGTTCAGCTTTGAGCGATTAGTACGAGAGCTTAGATACAAGGTATGCAATATTGAAATGCTCTAGTATTAAAGCCTTTTTATTATTGCGCTTTATAGCCCTTTTACAAATGTGTACATTTGTTTTGTAAACCTCTAATCTGAGATTCCCTTCTGTCCCTTTTTGTCCTTTGGTAAAATTATTTACTTCAGAAATAGGTCACTTTTCTAATCACATAAGTGAATACTAAGGAGCACTCACTAGGGGCCCGGTGATTTAAAGTTCACCACTAAAAACATGAAGAACCACCAATTGGTCAGTTTAGTGCAATTATCAAAGAAAATAGTCTGTCCCTGCGAGTGGCGCAATGTCTCCCATAGAAATAATGAGATCTCTCCGCTATGTAAGAGTTTGCATTGGAGGACGGAGTATACAGGCAGAACCCAGCGTATGTTTAAACTTTAATATTACACCTAAAACTAATCAAATTACTCTGTTTTCAGTGCAATTTACCTTAAAGGGACAGTCTACACCAAAAATGTTATTGTTTAAAAAGATAGATAATTCCTTTATTTACCATTCCCCAGTTTTGCACAACCAACACATATTAATATACTTTTTACCTCTGTGATTACCTTGTATCTAAGCCTCTGCAGACTGCCTCCTTATCTCAGATCTTTTGACAGACTTGCAATTCATGCAATTAGTGCTGACTCTTAAATAACTCCACATGCATGTACACAATGTTATTTATATTAAACACTTGAACTAACGCCCTCTAGCTGTGAAAAACTGTTAAACGCATTCAGATAAGAGGTGGCCTTAAAAATTAGCATATGAGCCTACCTAGGTTTAGCTTTCAACTAAGAATATCAAGAGAACAAAGCAAATTTGATGATAAAAGTAAATTAGAAAGTTGTTTAAAATTACATAGAAGCAAAAAATACTATCTCTAGTAGAACCCACAGTGTGCCTGGTCGGTAGGAAATGTCAAGCTCTATGAGCCAAAACTTTATGCTACCGGACTCACCCGCTCCTAGGTCCTGTCAGATGCTCCACCGAGTGGAGTCTGTTGCCTCCCCTCACTCACTGCTGTGTCCGTCCGGTCCTGGGGTGTGGGATCCTAGAGCCTGCCAACTTGTTCTCCGGGTAAGTGGAAGCCAACTTAGCACAATTCAAAACTTTTTCTCTCCCGGTCCTGGCGTGAGGCTGCTGTACCCTAACAAACCCTCCTCAGACGTCATCCGGGGTGAGGGGGGCGTGGTCCACGTACACGTCCTCCGTGGACAGGAAAAAAGGAAGAGAGGAAGCTTGATTGAAGCTGAGGGGAGTTCCTGGTGCAGCAGACAAACAGGGAAAGTGAGGAGTAATCCCCTCAGGATGTGCTAACACGCTTGTAGGTCAGAGTAGCAAGACAAACAAAAAAGTGTAGCGGAGCACCAGTCCAATGTTGTATGATAAAAGTAATCTTTATTAATCTTCAGGATAAAACAGAAAAACGACAGGGTGCCATTCTCTTAATAGGAGTCAGCTCCTACAGCTGCTGACATGTTTCGGCTGTTGCCGTTATCAAAGCTGCTTGTCTGTGCAGGTGTAATCCTGCCCTTTTTTTTGTCACCGACCATTCGGAACAATTCCCGCAGGTCTGTGAAATTATCAAAAAACATTTTGATATGCTGAAGGCAGATGAGGATTTAGCCAATCTATCAGTGAAATCATGCCATTTCACTTACCGGCGAAGCAAAACCATAGGCAATATGGTGTCCCCCACCAGAATTCCTACCAACAAAAACCAAGAGTCTTCCTGGCTGACCCAGAAAGGCATGTTTAAATGTCATTTCAGAGATTGTGTGGCTTGTGAAAAGGTGGAGACGGGGAGCACTTTTTGCTCCACAGTAACAGGACAGGTATTTACGAAGAACATGTGTCTTAACTGTAGGTCGACATATACCATCTACCTGGCCACTTGCACATCATGTGCAAAACAATATGTAGGTCTCACGACCAGAGAGGTCAGGTCAAGAATTAGAGAGCATCTCTCTAATATCAGGACAGGCACAGCCATTACCCCCCTTATCCAACATTTTACCAATATACATGGTAAAACTTCTGATACTTTTCGCTGAACTTGCATTGAAAAAATCACCAAATCGCCAAGAGGGGGGGGGGGGGGACAGGGACAAAATTTTGTCCAAACGTGAGATCTTTTGGATATTTAAGTTGCAAACAAGATACCCCTCAGGCCTCAATTCCATGTATGATTTAATCAACCATTGGGAGTGATGTGGACCTGAACCCCCTTTATACTTTCATATTAATTGAATTTCTGACTACCACAGAGGGACTCTTGATTCTTGTTTTCCTATTTTTATTATTTTTACTTTATTTATTTTTTTGCTCTCTAAGTTTTGTTTAAAACCTTAATTATTCATTAAAGTGACAGCCACGTTCTGCTCTGAAATACAAGGAGGGGGGAATAACTAGAAATAATAGGTTCCCTCCTGCACACCTTTGTCTCTGCCAACACTTTGAATAGACACACATATAGTGTTTCCATATTTTATTTCTAGGGACACATACACAATAAAATTACTTGTGAGTATGTGGAATCCCAATTTTTGAATAATCTCTAAGCTAATGGTGCTCATTTTTATATACCTATATGTTCAACATTGGGTGTTCTCTGCACTCTCCCAGCTTGCTATTACTACATTTTAGAATTTATTTAGAGATAGTTGTATATTGATACATTTACATAACCATATATTTAAGGTTTTCTATCACTAATTCTGCTTAGAGATATATGTACTCTTATGCAGCATTTTTTATTTGATTTGATTTGTTTTAGTCACTGGGCATTACTCTGTTATTATAACCTGAGGTAAGGAACTGGTTAATTTTCAAATGTGTGTTAAACCATTATCCAATAGGAGTCAGTGTTCATTTCTTTTAAAGGGCAGGATTACACCTGCACAGACAAGCAGCTTTGATAACGGCAACAGCCGAAACATGTCAGCAGCTGTAGGAGCTGACTCCTATTAAGAGAATGGCACCCTGTCGTTTTTCTGTTTTATCCTGAAGATTAATAAAGATTACTTTTATCATACAACATTGGACTGGTGCTCCGCTACACTTTTTTGTTTGTTTAAAATTGCATGCCATATCTGAATTATGAAAGTTTAATTTGGACTTTACTATCCCTTTAAATATGCTGTTATTTTCGTATGCATAGATTTTCCCTTCAACGTTATTAGTGTTTTGCGTATTTTGATAAAAGCTTGCCACCTTTTAACTGGTGAGAAAAAACAGTGAGCTCTGTAGGGTGAAAATTTGAGAGATTAATTCTATACAACCATGGAACGCCCATGTACAGCCCATTTTATGATAAAAAACAATTACAGTTTGTATTTTGTACTTCTAAGTACGAATTTCTATGCGTTTGTTGCACTTAAATTATGATTTACACTGTGTATATTTAATACGATTTATTCCTGTATAATTTGCATTACATTTTTTACGTTTTTGATAAAATATGATTTTTGGTGAACAATTTTGTTACGATATTTGATGCACCTTAACAATACAAATTTTTCACTGTGTATTTTTGTGTAAATGGTTCAAATATTCCTTTTGTATGATTTTTGAAATTACAATTTTCATTGTGCACTTTTGTAATGTCAGCATCTCCTCCCCATAAAAAAATGCAGTATACACCCCTTAGTGAAACACCTTGTTTTCAGTTTAAAAATTGGTTTAATAGTACTGGCAGCATTCATATAGAATCTCACCAGCCCAGAGAGCTTTAGATTATCGGCTTTAGATCAGAATCACTTTCAGATCAGGAATGTCTTATACAAAGTTTTTTATAAAGATTTTTTTTCTTCCTGCTTTTTAGGTTTTTGATTCTCGCTCTCTTCGAGCTGATTCTGTGATTGGAGAGTTTCGGGTGAGCATTTCTTTGTGTTTTTTTTAGCTTAAATTTCAGTAAATTTGTGTGATGTGTAAAATGAGTCCCTTATAAATAAGGGTAAATGGTATATTGTGTCAGATAAAGAAGGTTTTATTACATTTTCAATAAATGGACATTCGCATAAAATACGCATAAAATACAAGGAAATTATCTAGGGTACCTCTGCTATAGCAGGAAATGAGATAGTATTGTGCCGGCAATACAAGTTCAAAGAATAGTCCTAGTAGCAATAGTCCTAGTAACGCAAGAAAAGTTCATGGAGAAAAGTTGATATACCAAAAATCCATAGACAACAAAATTCAGTGGAGATAGGTCCAAAAAGTTTCTCTCTAAATGGGTACCTAAATAAAAAAAAAAAACAACAAAACACAGAATAGTGCAAACCTGTAGGTATATACATATAATACTGGGGATAAAAGTACTCACCGGATGGTTCAAACAGCCTACGCATTTCGACCTATGACAAGTAGGCTGTTTGAACCATCCGGTGAGTACTTTCATCCCCAGCATTATATGTATATACCTACATGGTTGCACTATTTTGTGTTTTGTTGCTTTTTCCCCTTTAGGTACCTATTTAGAGAGAAGATTTTTTGGACCTATCTCCACTGAATTTTATCATCTATGGATTTTTGGGATATCAACTTTTGTCCATGCCGGCACATTACTATCTCATTTCCTTGTTTACCAGAGGTACCCTAGATCGTTTCCTTGTATTTTATACGTGTTTTATGCAAATGTCCATGTATTAGTAATAAACCTTCTTTATCTGACACAATATACCATTTACCCTTATTTATAAGGGACTCCCCTTATAACTGTATCTTTTTTACACTCCGTTTGGCACAGGAGTGTTTTAGGGGTGTGCTGGACTATTAGCAGGCTTTGAATCCTGGTACATTTCCCTTGCTTCACTTGATGTGTAAAATGAAGTTGCCTTTACTATTGTACTTTATTTTTTCAGATGGATGTTGGGATGATTTACGGAGAATCAAGTAAGTAACAATCTTAAAAATGTGTAATTTTCTGTTCAATGATGCATATTTTCTAATGTAGGATATGTCTAATCAGCCAGAGAAGCATCAATACGCGACTTATTAAATAGAAGATTATATAATAATAGAGATATTAGCAAACTGACCATTTCATGCTTAAAGGGATATTCCAGTAAAAAAATTAAATGCACTTAGTTGAAATGCATCTTTGAATAAAAACATATGTGGAATATACATGTATTGTCAATGCAGCTGCTCAGAGTACCAGTGGGGCTTGTGACATGTAAGCAATTAACAAATGTAGTTATTACCAGATGGTACAATCACCTTAGACACTTTGAGCAAGTGCTGTGTTTAAAATGCTGGTGCATGGAGCATACTTTAATACACCTTTGAAACAGCTATAGCTTTTCGGCTAGATTAGGAGTTGTGCATTAGGGTAAAAAAGCAGCGTTAACAGGTCCTAATGCTGTTTTTTTACGCCCGCTGGTATTACGTGTCTTGCAGGTTTAGGGGCACTGCACACTTCTTTGGCCTTACCGCAAAACGATTTACGTAAACTTCGTAAAGTATTTTTTCTATGGGACTTCCACAGCGCCGGAATTATGAGTCTGTCCTGGGAGGCCAAAAAGTGAGCGGTACACCCTCTACCTCCAAAATCCCTAACGCATTTAAAAGTCAGTAGTTAAGAGTTTTATGGTACAGCGCCGTAGCATAAAACTCAATATAACTAAAGTGCTAAAAAGTACACTAACACCCATAAACTACCTATTAACCCTTAAACCGAGGCCCTCCCTCTTCGCAAACACTAAAATAACATTTTTAACCCCTAATCTGCCGCTCCGGACACCGCCGCCACCTACATTATATTTATTAACCCCTAATCTGCTGCCCCCAACATCGCTGACACCTACATTATATTTATTAACCCCTAATCTGCTGCCCCCAATGTCGCCGCCACCTACCTACACTTATTAACCCCTAATCTGCCTCCCCCAACGTCGCTGCCACTATAATAAACATATTAACCCCTAAACCGCCGCACTCCCGCCTCGCAAACATTAGTTAAATATTATTAACCCCTAATCTGCCGTCCCTAACATCGCCACCACCTACCTACATTTATTAACCCCTAATCTGCCTCCCCTAAAGTCGCCGCCACTATACTAAATGTATTAACCCCTAAACCTAAGTCTAACCCTAACCCTAACACCCCTAACTTAAATATAATTAAAATAAATCAAAATAAAAATTCCTATCATTAACTAAATTATTCCTATTTAAAACTAAATACTTACCTATAAAATAAACCCTAAGCTAGCTACAATATAACTAATAGTTACATTGTAGCTATCTTAGGGTTTATTTTTAGTTTACAGGCAAGTTTCTATTTATTTTAACTAGGTAGAATAGGTATTAAATAGTTATTAACTATTTGCTAAGTACCTAGCTAAAATAAATACAAAAGTACCTGTAAAATAAAACCTTACCTAAGTTACAATAACACCTAACACTACACTATAATTAGCTAAAGTACAAAAAAAAAAACCCCACTAAACTACAGAAAATAATAAACAAATTACAAGATATTTAAACGAATTACCTAATAGGGCTAATAGCCCTATCAAAATAAAAAAGCCCCCCCAAATTAAAAAAAAACCCTAGCATAAACTAAACTACCAATAGCCCTTAAAAGGGCCTTTTGCGGGGCATTGCCCCAAAGTAATCAGCTCTTTTAACTGTAAAAAAAAATACAAACAACCCCCCCAACAGTAAAACCCACCACCCACACAACCAACCCCCCAAATAAAATACTATCTAAAAACCCTTAGCTCCCCATTGCCCTGAAAAGCGCATTTGGATGGGCATTGCCCTTAAAAGGGCAGTTAGCTCTTTTGCGGCCCAAACCCAAACCTAAAAATAAAACCCACCCAATACACCCTTAAAAAAACCTAACACTAAACCCCTGAAGATCGACTTACAGTTCTGAAGACTGGACATCCATCCTCAAGGAAGTGGCAGAAGTCTTCATACAGCCAGGCCGAAGTCCTCAACGAAGCTGGGAGAAGTATTCATCCAAGCCGGGCGAAGTGGTTTTCCAGACGGGCAGAAGTCTTCATCCAGACGGCATCTTCTATCTTCATCCATCCGGAGCGGGTCCATCTTCAAGACATCCGACCGAAGCATCCTCTTCATCCGACGACTACCCGACGAATGAAGGTTCCTTTAAGTGACGTCATCCAAGATGGCGTCCCTTAGATTCTGATTAGCTGATAGAATTCTATCAGCCAATCGTAATTAAAGTAGAAAAAATCCTATTGGCTGATCCAATCAGCCAATAGGATTGAAGTTCAATCCTATTGGCTGATCCAATCAGCCAATAGGATTGAGCTTATACTCTATTGGCTGATTGGAACAGCCAATAGAATTCAAACTCAATCCTATTGGCTGATTGCATCAGCCAATAGGATTTTTTCTACCTTAATTCCGATTGGCTGATAGAATTCTATCAGCCAATCGGAATTGAAGGGACGCCATCTTGGATGACATCACTTAAAGGTACCTTCATTCAGTAAGAAGACTCCGGATGAAGAGGATGCTCCGCATCGGATGTCTTGAAGATGACCCGCTCCACGTCGGATGGACTTGGATGAAGACTTCTCCCGGATTCGTTGACGACATTGGCCCGGTTGGATGAAGACTTCTGCCGCTTCCTTGAGGATGGATGTTAGGTCTTCTGAACTGTAAGTCGATCTTCAGGGGGTTAGTGTTAGGTTTTTTTAAGGGTGTATTGGGTGGGTTTTATTTTTAGGTTATGGTTTGGGCCGCAAAAGAGCTAACTGCCCTTTAAAGGGCAATGCCCATCTAAATGCCCTTTTCAGGGCAATGGGGAGCTTAGGTTTTTTAGATAGTATTTTATTTGGGGTGTTGGTTGTGTGGGTGGTGGGTTTTACGCTTGGGGGGTTGTTTGTATTTTTTCTTACAGGTTAAAGAGCTGATTACTTTGGGGCAATGCCCCGCAAAAGGCCCTTTTAAGGACTATTGGTAGTTTAGTTTAGGCTAGGTTTTTTTTATTTTGGGGCGGCTTTTTTTATTTTGATACGGCTATTAGATTAGCTGTAATTAGTTTAAATATCTAGTAATTTTTTTATTATTTTCTGTAATTTAGTGTTGTTTTTTTTGTACTTTAGCAAATTTAATTTAATTTATTTAATTGTTAATTTAGTTAATTTATTTAATTATAGTGTAGTGTTAGATGTTATTGTAACTTAGGTTAGGTTTTATTTTACAGGTACTTTTGTATTTATTTTAGCTAGGTAGTTATTAAATAGTTAATAACTATTTAATACCTATTCTACCTAGTTAAAATAAATACAAACTTGCCTGTAAAATAAAAATAAACCCTAAGATAGCTACAATGTAACTATTAGTTATATTGTAGCTATCTTAGGGTTTATTTTATAGGTATGTATTTAGTTTTAAATAGGAATAATTTAGTTAATGATAGGAATTTTTTGTTAGATTTATTTTAATTATATTTAAATTAGGGGGTGTTAGGGTTAGGGTTAAACTTAGGTTTAGGGGTTAATACATTTCGTATAGTGGGGACGGCAGATTAGGGGTTAATAAATGTAGGTAGGTGGCGGCGATGTTAGGGACAGCAGATTAGGGGTTAATAATATTTAACTAATGTTTGCGAGGCAGGAGTGCGGCGGTTTAGGGGTTAATATTTTTATTATAGTGGCGGCAACGTTGGGGGCAGCAGATTAGGGGTTAATAAATGTAGGTAGGTTGCGGCGACATTGGGGGCGTCAGATTAGGGGTTTATAAATATTATGTAGGTGTTGGCGATGTTGGGGGCAGCAGATTAGGGGTTCATAAGTATATTGTAGGTGGCGGCGGTGTCCGGAGCGGCAGATTAGGGGTTAATAAGTATAATGTAGGTGTCGGCAATGTTGGGGGCGGCAGATTAGGGGTTAACAAGTATAAGATTAGGGGCGTTTAGACTCGGGGTTCATGTTAGGGTGTTAGGTGTAGACATAACTTTTATTTCCCCATAGGAATCAATGGGGCTGCGTTACTGAGTTTTACGCTGCTTTTTTGTAGGTGTTAGACTTTTTCTCAGCCGGCTCTCCCCATTGATTCCTATGGGGAAATCGTGCATGAGTATGTACGACCAGCTCACTGCTGACTTAAGCAGCGCTGGTATTGGAGTGCTGTAAGGAGCAACATTTTGCTCAACGCTTACTTCTTGCCTTTTAACGCCGGGTTTGTAAAAACCTGTAATACCAGCGCTGCATGTAATTGAGCGGTGAGAGAAAACTGCTCGTTAGCACCGCACAGCTCAAAACGAAAATCTCGTAATCTAGCCATTTATTAGAAGCATTTTTGCTAATACATGTAAATTATAAATATACTTCTATTCATAATTAGAATGCATCCATGGGGATTTCAATTTTGTCTGGAATGTCCCTTTAAGTAGAAGAGCATAATAAATCAAGCAAACTGCACATCAAGAATACACAAAATTATGAATATAAACAGGAAATACTTTAAATATAACAAGCTATTTTAGTGTAGATTTGTGAGCAACAAGTTGAAGTAATTGTTAGCATGGAATCACTAAAAAGACTGAAGTAGATCATATTGTCTGTGAATAATTCAATAACAAATTAATTTGCTGCCTTTGTATTGGAGAGCAAGAAGCGTAATCACACATTGGTTCAACTGATAAGATTTGATTTTTATTTGTTAATGATGTTGTGTCATATTACATGCGTTTAATGTAAGCAAATATTGCCAGATCTCGGAGGAACCGTGCGATATTTGTAAAATTAAAATGTTTCACTAAAAGCTCTGTAGCTTGTTATATCTAGATAACAACACAACACACAACTGCAGTGGAAAACATGAATTAATTATTACTTATTTTGTACTACCGACATGTCAATTATATTTTATGCTTGAAGCCTCTAGTACCATTAAGAGGTTTTCTTTAATTAATATCCAATGTATTGGATATTACCTCTGTATATAATCTCCTAGTTAAAGGGTAACGCAAAATAACTGAACCGTAAAGAGAACATTGAAAATCTTTCTAGCATTTAAATGTACAAACTTTACGTTTACATAATGAAATTGCATGTCACAAATGAATGAAACATGAGCGCCCTCTGTTGGGGTTTTTATAAATAGCATTACGTGGCAGCTATTTTATTGCAATATTATCAGTATATATATATATATATATATATATATATATATATATATATATATATATATATATATATATATATATATATATATATATATATATATATATATGTGTGTGTGTGTGTATATATCTATATATATATATATACTGTATATATATATATATATATATATATGACACACTCACACAAACACATAATATTTGCTCAGTGGATTTATGAAATAAATGTAGATTATTTTTTTAGAACACGCATTTCTCAGAAAGTGGCTGCTTCTGTCAGATCCAGAGGATTATACAGCTGGGGCTAAAGGTTATTTAAAGGTTACAATGATCGTAATGGGCCCAGGAGACGAATGCCCGGTAAGTATCATCTGCACAAGCAGTTAAACTGCAGACAAGGGTCCTTCAGTCATTTTTTCCACGACAAGTAAAACCTTTAAATGGACATGAAAGCCAAACAGAAGCAGAGCAAACAATTTAAAATACTTCAGTTTCCTTTTGTATGACATTTACTTTGCTCTCTTGGTATCTTTTGTTGAAAAGCATACCTAGGTAGGCACAGGAGCCGCACTGCACTTCTGGGAGCTAGCTGCTGTATGGTGGCTAGGGACATAGGTCCCTTGTCATTTGCTAATTGGATTTGTTACAGTAGGTCTCAGTAGTGCACTGAAGCTCTGGGGCTGACTTTAAATGTGTATTTAACCCCTTTTAAAGGGTTAAACACATAATTATATGTAAGCAATTATGCAATAATAAAGTACTATAACACATTAGAACATTTTCTGTTTGAATTTTTATATCCCTTTAACCATTCACTGCAGTGCATCGGTGGCATATTTAGGTTTTGTGCTGCCCTAGGCACTCAAAATTCTTTCCCCCCCCCTCACCCCACCCCCCAGGTTTTAGGCCTTTATTTAGCTATAATATTTTTTGGTCAGGGTGTAAAAAAAATTGAACATTTTTTAAAGTCTTTTTAAGTAGATGTTCCCCAGGCCTTGCATTCACTCAGGTCGGGTTGGTTTAAACCTAAATTCATATACAGGGTGAGAAAATAACTAATCAGATACAAAGACGTTTGCTAGATAGATAGATAGATAGATAGATAGATAGATAGATAGGAGACAGTCAGTACTAAGTAACCATGTGAAATTAAATGACAAAATCCCTAGCAATTGCATGGCTCTAGGCGAAATCACAGTGTGGGGCCCCTACGTAGAACTAAAAATATTAAAACAAATAAAAAATAAATTAAAAAAAGCTACAATGCACCAAACCACACAAACAAACACACATATACATACACAAACATCCATACACAGATGCATAAACACACAGGTACATACATACACAGGTACACACACAGCTAGGTATTGCAAACACACACACACACACAGGGGTACACACACAGGTACATACACAGCTAGGTATTGCAAACACACACACACAGGGGTACACACACAGGTACACACACAGATACATACACAGCTAGGTATTGCAAACACACACACACAGGTACACACACAGCTAGGTATTGCAAACACACACACACACAGGGGTACACACACAGATACATACACAGGTACACACACAGCTAGGTATTGCAAACACACACACACAGGGGTACACACATAGGTACATACACAGGTACACACACAGCTAGGTATTGCAAACACACACACACAGGGGTACACACACAGGTACACACACAGATACATACAAACACACAGGTACATACATACACAGGTACACACACAGCTAGGTATTGCAAACACACACACACACACACAGGGGTACACACACAGGTACACACACAGATACATACACAGCTAGGTATTGCAAACACACACACACAGGGGTACACACACAGGTACACACACAGATACATACACAGCTAGGTATTGCAAACACACACACACACACACACACAGGTACACACACAGATACATACACAGCTAGGTATTGCAAACACACACACACAGGGGTACACACACAGGTACACACACAGATACATACACAGCTAGGTATTGCAAACACACACACACAGGTACACACACAGATACATACACAGCTAGGTATTGCAAACACACACACAGGGGTACACACACAGGTACACACACAGATACATACACAGCTAGGTATTGCAAACACACACACACAGGTACACACACAGCTAGGTATTGCAAACACACACACACACAGGGGTACACACACAGATACATACACAGGTACACACACAGCTAGGTATTGCAAACACACACACACAGGGGTACACACACAGGTACATACACAGGTACACACACAGCTAGGTATTGCAAACACACACACACAGGGGTACACACACAGGTACACACACAGATACATACAAACACACAGGTACATACATACACAGGTACACACACAGCTAGGTATTGCAAACACACACACACAGGGGTACACACACAGGTACACACACAGATACATACACAGCTAGGTATTGCAAACACACACACACACACACAGGGGTACACACACAGATACATACATACACAGGTACACACACAGGGGTACACACACACACAGGGGTACACACACAGGTACATACATACACAGGTACACACACAGCTAGGTATTGCAAACACACACACACACAGGGGTACACACACAGATACATACATACACAGGTACACACACAGATACATACAAACACACAACCCACCCTAATGACTGTCCTTTAAATGCCCACACCTACCTCAGATCTAACCCTATTGCACTTCAGCTCCTGTCAGACGGAATTCGTTGTGTCCAGTTTGTATATTTTACTGGACAGCAAGTTATAATACCTGATTTTTAGTATAAATATAAATATCATCAGCCCATACAATTCTCCACATTACAGCCGGTCTCCCTTTCCTCCCTATGTGTTATTATCAGTATGGTCTGCATATACTCAGCTGTATCATTTGCTGCATAATAGCTTAGCTGGCACGGGAACTGAATACAGCGAGGTGTGTGCTGCCACAGTGATAAGGAACTAAGTGACATTCAGAGGTGAAAGTGAATATTTCTGGAATTTGTTGTCATGCTTAGCACAGGGCCCAATTTACTTCTCCCTCTGTTCTGTCGAGAACTGCAATTCATTGAAAACTGCAATCTGACATCACTTCCTGTGAGTCTTCTATTTTAATATCTGTTTTGCCTCTATCTGGGGGGGGGGCGCACCGCCGATCCTCTGACATACACCCCAAGTAAACCTTGGAGAATGAGGTTTACATGGGGGGCTTCGCCTCCTTTGAACCCCCCAGGCAGAGGCAAAATAGAAAGTGAAGATAGGTGATTACAGTGCCCATTTGATTGGTTGTGAATCCTGTCACTAACTGGACAAGGACCAATCAGATGTATGGAATCACCGGAAGTGACGTCAGATTGCAGTTTTCGATGAATTGCAGTTCTCGACAAAATACCTCCGTTAAGTACACATGGTTTTCCACAGCATTCCCAGCTAGTTTCCGTTGAGCAAGGCTCTTGCAGAATAATATGTAGTTCAGTAATAGTACGTAGCAATGCGTTAATAGTATGAAGGGACTCCTCACTCCTGTTCCAGTCCACTGATCAGCCTCCTCTCCCATCTCCGTTTTCACTCCGTCTTCCACAGTGCCACTGACTGATGTCACGTGACCGCTCAGCGGTAAGCTGCCCAGACAAAATAAAGTTGATATTTTTAATAGCTACATAGTCAGTGAAGTGGCCAGGGCAAGTGCCGCCCCCAAAATTTGCCACGCTAGGCACCAGCCTTGTTGGCCTAAGCCTTAATACGCCCTGAGTGCATTGCTACAGGGTGAGGTTTGGTTTCCTTCAGCCGCTAAAAAGGCAAAAGACTGGGTCTAAATTCTCTTACCCTGGAGTCTGGGTGCCTGGCTTAGTAAATGCACTATAAGTTAAGGGAGTGGCCCTAATAGGCCAGTGAGGTCACCAAGTATAGGGCTGAAGCCTATTTCAGAGGAAGAGAAGTGCTTGTTCTGCTTTATGTTATCTATTTAGTAGCACAGAATTCCAACAGCCTTTGTCGTATACCAGGTGATTAAACAGTATATAGAAAATGTCTATGTTTGTAAACTATGCTGTGCACTCCCAATTCTCAAAGCCATAAATGTACAAGGACTTTTTTTTACTGATCCTTTTCTCCTACAGTACAGAAGAAAGTTACACTGGACAAAATATGGTACAAACCCCCCCCAGCTTTAGTTAGCACCTATAGTTACCCACCTGCCTTGTGATGTAGCTTTAGTTAGCACATGTAGTTTGTAAGGTCTCGGACCAATCTGCCTTCTAACTCTAGTTGTATTAGCCAGCTTACTTTTATGTAGGAATGATTAATACAGATTCTTGCTATCCCATTAGTTTACAAACACATGTTGTATGTTCATCACAGTGATTGTGAATTGCAAACATTGTATACCATATTAGATTTTAAAATAAAAAACACATTTAAAATAGCAGAAATAACAACAGGATGTTAATTTTCAAAAATGTGCCCTAAAGTCTATCAGAATTATATATATATATATATATATATATATATATATATATATATATATATATATATATATATATATATATATATATATATATATATACATACAAAACAAGGAAGGGAACTGCACTCTCATACCCGACTGGGTACACATCCCATGACCCTGCAACATGCTCAGCCCTGGGTGCCACTGGCACTCACAGGAAGCTGTGCTGTCCCCAGAGCCACAAGCAGTTAACCCCAGACAGGTCTGGGTGCAAGAACCATAGGGAAAATTACAAAACAAATTAATACAACACACAGAGAAAACCCAGCACTCACTTACAAGCTCTCAGCTAAGATTTAAAAGCAAAAATGGAAAGGTTAATCACCGCATCTGGCCAAATGGGACAAGCTCAGGTACCACGTCAAGGTCCTTTCCAATACCTGAGACCCTAAAACAGCCACACAATGCAAGCTTTCAAATCCAGACAAACTGAAAACAAGGGAAGGGTGCACAGGAATATGTAACCACCCTAGACATATACAAAACACGGAAGGGAACTGCACTCTCATACCGGACCGGGTACACATCTTATGACCCTGCAACATGCTCAGCCCTGGGTGCCACTGGCACTCACAGGAAGCTGTGCTGTCCCCAGAGCCACAAGCAGTTAACCCCAGACAGGTCTGGGTGCAAGAACCATAGGGAAAATTACAAAACAAATTAATACAACACACAGAGAAAACCCAGCACTCACTTACAAGCTCTCAGCTAAGATTTAAAAGCAAAAATGGAAAGGTTAGTCACCGCATCTGGCCAAATGGGACAAGCTCAGGTACCACGTCAAGGTCCTTTCCAATACCTGAGACCCTAAAACAGCCACACAATGCAAGCTTTCAAATCCAGACAAACTGAAAACAAAAGAAGGGTATATATATGTGTCTGTGTGTATATATATATATATGTGTGTGTGCGTATGTATATATACAGTATATATATATATATATATATATATATATATATATATATATATATATACACACATATATACATATATATATATATATATACACACACATACAATTTTGTAAATAAATCTATAATATACAAAAATAGAATCCAAATTATGAGATTTATAAATTAGAAATGTATATAAAGAAGCAATACCAAGGTAAGAATCAGATAATAATCAGATCAGATAATAATAATCAGATAATAATAGGTTCATTTAAGATATAATAAAAATATATATTGACTGCAGACATTTTCTTTTATAGAGATGATCATGTGATATCTTCTAGCCAGCTTTTTACAGATGTGGTTTAGCATTTCAGTATCATGTTTTATAAATGCTTTTTCATATGAATCTATGGGCACGGAAGGTTCTATAATTGATATAAAGTTTAAATCTAACAGAAAAAAATATCTTCCCATTATTTATGCTCCATTTCTGACTTTTTTTTTTACACTTTAAACATTTGAATGATGATAATGATTATTGATCATCAATTTATACCATTAAAGGGTCTTTATGAATTACACAATTTTAACATGAAAAGGATTTCCCACCCTTAAAACCTCACGATTTTACAATAATAAACAAAAATAAGTGCAGCACCCGAATTAAGTCTCACCAGAGTGCCAGCGAATTACCAGGGTCTCTGCTCACCCCTCTGAGTATCCAACACAAAGAGAGACAACGCAGCACCTCTGTAGAACTGGCAACAATTTCTCTTTATTGAGGTGAAAATCCCATAAAGACACCGATGTTTTAGGTCACATCAGATCCTTTTTAGCATGCTTAAAGGAACAGGAAACCCAAAAATGTTATTTCATGATTCAGCCAGAGCATATCATTTTAAACAACTTTCCAATTTACTTCTATTATTTAATTTGCTTCCTTCTCTTGTTATCCTTTGCTGAAAGGTTTATCTAGGAAAGCTCAGGAGCAGCAAAGAACCTAGGCTTTAGCTGCTGATTGGTGGTTACATATATACCGATTGTCATTGGCTCACCCATGTGTTCAGTTAGAAACCAGAAGTACATTGTTGTACATTCAACAAAGCATACTAGGAGAATGAAGAAACTGTACAATAGGAGTAAACTAGAAAGTTGCTGCTCTATCTAAATCATGAAAGAAAAGAATTGGGTTTCATAGCCCTTTAAGGGTCTGATGTGACCCGAAACGTTGCTGTCTTTTTGGGATTTTCACCGTAATAAAGAGCAATTGTTGCCAGTTCTACAGAAGTGCTGCGCTCTCTCAATTTGTGTTGGACACCTCAAGATTTTAGGCATTTCATGGACATGTTATATTGAATCCAGGCCAATGATATCAAACTTAAAGGGACATGATACCCAAATTATTTCTTTCATGATTCAGATTAAAACATGTATTAAAGACTAAAGGTTTATTTTGGTTCCACCCACAGGTAGAAAAGAAAGATTCCTCAGATGACAAGGAGGATATAGAGGGGAACTTACTAAGACCGGCTGGAGTAACTTTGAGAGGAGCTCACCTTACTTTGAAGATCTTCAGAGCTGAGGATCTGCCACAGAGTAAGTCATTATTATAATAAATAAATATATTTCTTTCATGTAATTGGCAAGAGTCCATGAGCTATTGACGTATGGGATATACAATCCTACCAGGAGGGGCAAAGTTTCCCAAACCTCAAAATGCCTACAAATACACCCCTCACCACACCCACAATTCAGTTTTACAAACTTTGCCTCCTATGGAGGTGGTGAAGTAAGTTTGTGTTAGCTTTCTACGTTGATATGCGCTTCTCAGCATTTTGAAACCCGGTTCCTCTCAGAGTACAGTGAATGTCAGAGGGATGTGAAGGGAGTATCACCTATTGAATGCAATGGTCTTCCTAACGGGCATCTATTTCATAGGTTCTCTGTTATCGGTCGTAGAGATTCATCTCCTTCCTCCCTTTTCAGATCGATGATATACTCTTATATACCATTACCTCTACTGATTTCCGTTTCAATACTGGTTTGGCTATCTGCTATATGTGGATGGGTGTCTTTTGGTAAGTATGTCTCATTTCTTAAGACACTCTCAGCTATGGTTTGGCACTTTATATATAAAGTTCTAAATATATGTATTGTACTTATATTTGCTATGATTCAGGTTTATCAGTATATTTCCTTTTTGCAGACTGTCAGTTTCATATCTGGGAAATGCATAAAAAAATTTCTTATCTGAGGTTTTCTAAATTGCGGGCTGTATTAGGCTTGCTAGAGCACAAAATGCTATAATTTATTGCGTCATTCTTGGCATGAGACTTTTTTGGCGCGAAAATTACATTTGTTGATGCAAATTCGTCATTTCTGGCGTCTTAGTTGGCGCCGAGTCTTTCACGAGGTTGCGTCATCTATGACGCTCGAGTTTGGTTCCGGATTTTTTGGCGCCAAAAAATGTTTTTCAGTTTGTGGTGCATCATACTTGGCGCCAAACATTGTTTCATTATTTAAGACCTTTTGCCTCTGGTCTTTTTTTCTATGTCAGAGGCTTATTCTGTTTGCATTTTTTCCCATTCCTGAAACTGTCATATAAGGAAATTGATAATTTTGCTTTATATGTTGTTTTTTCTTTTACATACTGCAAGATGTCTCAATCTGATCCTGTCTCAGAATCTACTACTGGAATCATGCTGCCTGATATCGGTTCTACCAAAGCTAAGTGCATTTGTTGTAAACTTGTGGTAACTGTTCCTCCAGCTGTGGTTTGTAATAGTTGTCATGATAAACTTTTACATGCAGAGAATATTTCCATCAGTAGTAGTTCATTACCTGTTGCTGGTCCATCAACATCTAATGCCCAGGATATTCCTGTAAATTTAAGAGAATTTATTTCTGATTCCATTCAGAAGGCTTTGTCTGCCATTCCGCCTTCTATTAAACGTGAAAGGTCTTTTAAAACTTCTCATAGAGTTGATGAATTTTCTAATGACTGACAACATACTGATTTATCTATCTCTGATGAGGATCTGTCTGATTCAGAGGATCCTGCCTCAGATATTGAAACTGACTAATCCTCTTATTTATTTAAAATGGAGTATATTCGTTCTTTATTAAAAGAAGTGTTGATTGCATTAGATATGGAGGAGACTAGTCCTCTTGATACTAAAACTAGTAAACGTTTAAATTCGGTTTATAAACCTCATGTAGTTATTCCAGAGGTTTTTCTAGTTCCTGATGCTATTTCAGATATGATTTCAAAGGTATGGAATAGACTGGGTACTTCTTTTACTCCTTCTTCAATGTTTACATTTTTTTATCCTTTGCCTACTGATAGATTTGAGTTTTGGGAAAAGATCCCCAAAGTTGATGGGGCCATCTCTACTCTTGCTAAATGTACTACTATTCCTACGGAAGATAGTAGTTCTTTTAAAGATCCTTTAGATAGGAAACTTGAACCTTATCTAAGCAAAGCTTATTTATGTTCAGGTCATCTTCTTAGGCCTGCTATTTCTTTGGCTGATGTTGCAGCTGCCTCAACTTTTTGGTTGGAAACTTTAGCGCAACAAGTATCAGATCATAATGTGTATATAATTGTTAAATTATTTCAACATACTAATAATTTCATTTGTGATGCCATTTTTTATATCATCAGAATTGATGTTAGATATATGTCTTTAGCTATTTTAGCTAGAAGAGCTTTATGGCTTAAATCTTGGAATGCTGATATGACTTCTAAATCGACATTGCTATCTCTTTCTTTCCAAGGTAATAAACTATTTGGTTCTCAGTTTGATTCTATAATTTCAACTGTCACGGGGGCAGGGCCGGCTTTTGGGCAAGGCGGGGCATGCGACCGCCTCGGGCCCCGAAGTCAGGGGGGCCCCGCACCGGCTTAAGAAATAAAAAAAAATTAGTAAATTTTTTTTTTGATGACATTTCTTTTTAAAATATATATTTTTCTTTTTTGACGCCATTTTTTTTTATTTTGCGCGCGCTCGGCGCGCCAGGAGTGAGAGGGGACTGAAGGAGGGGCGGAGATCAGTCAGTGAGTGTGTGCAACAGACAGTGCAGGTAAGGTGCATAGTGGGAGTCGCAGGCAGCCGCATGATCCATCGGCGCAGCACAGCCAGAGTCCGAGTCGACGACAACGAGAGACTTGGTGAGTCACTCACTGTCACTGACTGTGTCTGAGTCTGGGTCATAGTGTGGTACTGAAAATCCATTTCTTGGATACATTACATTCTGTGAGAATCTGCTTTAGTGCAGGGTTGTTCAGCATAAATTCTGGGTGGCACAGTATGGATTTCTGGTTTTAAATTGACCCCTACATTCTCCTTCTCCTCTTCATCTGGTGCATTTCATTCCTCTCTTGTAGCTGTTTTTATGCATTTTTCAGGCTGTCCAGTAACAAATATTTTTGGAATAACTATATTATGAAACATTTAAAGGGACAGTCTACACCAGAATTTTTATTGTTTTAAAAGATAGATAATCCCTTTATTACCCATTTCCCAGTTTTGCATAACCAACACAGTTATAATAATATACTTTTAACCTCTGTGATTATCTTGTATCTAAACCTCTGCAAACTGCCCCTTTTTTCAGTTATTTTGACAGACTTGCAGTCTAGCCAATCAGTGCCTGATCCCAGATAACTTCACGTGCACGAGCACAGTGTTATCTATATGAAATATGTGAACTAACACTCTCTTGTGGGGAAAAACTGTTAAAATGCAATATGAAAGAGGTGGGCTTCAAGGTCTAAGAAATTAGCATATGAACCTCCTAGGTTAAGCTTTCAACTAAGAATACCAAGAGAACAAAGCAAAATTGGTGATAAAAGTAAATTGGAAAATGGTTTAAAATTACATGCTCTATCTGAATCATGAAAGTTTATTTTGGCCTAGACTGTCCCTTTAAGTTGGAAAATACCTATGACAATTGGCTACTGTCAGTATTATTTTAAAAACAAAGACATTTGTCTTATAATCAAGAATCACATCCTTTTTTTATTATTTTGGTAGGAAATATGTAACTGAAAGCTATAGGCATTACATCTCATTATATGTGCAGCAACTATGACTCAATCAGTTGTGTGCACTGCGTGGGAGGGAGCATAAGGTTTTCTGTACTGTAGAGTTAATAAGTCATTAAATATTACCTGTGATTAAAAGTGATTTTATTTGAAAAATGAAATAGATTTTTTTTTTCCTGTTGAAGTTGGGAAATGTGCGTACTGCTCTTTACCAGCTCCCTAATTACAACCAAGCAAAAAAAAAAAAAAAAAAAGATCTTCAAAATGAGAAAAAAATAGCAATGATAGATTCAATATTTAACAAAACCCCAGAGGATGTCAAATTAATGACTGTTTAATTAAGGAAGAATGAATATACAGTGCTGTGTCAGGCAGCTCTGTGCCTTGGTTCTCCTCCTAGTGCCTGCTGTCTTCATCACCTACTAGTAATTAATAGGATGCCCTCTCTAGGCTCATCCCCTACAGGGCTACTCAGAGTGGCACGCTAGAGTCTGACTATCTGGTGCAGGGGGGGCTGGCTGGGGGCATAATTTTATTGCAGGGGGTGGGGGCTGGCTGGGGGCATAATTTTATTGCAAGGGGGGCTGGCTGGGGGCATAATTTTATTGCAGGGGGCTGGGAGCATCATTTTATTGCAGGGGGGCTGGGGGCATAATTTTATTGCAGGGGGCATCATTTCTTACAGAGGAGGGCTGGGAGCATCAGTTTGATTGCAGGGGTGCTGGGGGCATCAGTTTTTTGCTGGGAGCATCATTTTATTGCAGGGGGCTGCTGGGGCATCATTTTATTGCAGGGGGCTGCTGGGGGCATCATTTTATTGCAGGGGGGCTGCTGTGGCATCATTTTATTGCAGGGGGCTGCTGGAGGCATCATTTATGGCTGGAGGCATAATTTTATTGCAGGAGGGCTGAGGGCATACTTTTATTGCAGGAGGGCTGGGGGCATGATTTTATTGCAGGGGGGCTGAGGAAATAATTTTTTGCTGGGGGGGCTGGCCTGGGGGCTTCATTTTATTGCTATGGGCATGATTTTATTGCAGGGGGGCTGGGGGCATCATTTTATTGCTGGGGTATCATTTTATTGCAGGGGTGCTGGGGTATCATTTTATTGCAGGGGGGCTGGGAGCATCATTTATTGCTGAGGCATAATTTATTACAGAGGGGGACAGGGAGCATCATTTTATTGCAGGTGTGCTGGGGGCATCAGTTTATTGCTGGGAGCATCATTTTATTGCAGGGTGCTGGGGGCATCATTTTATTGCTGGGAGCATCATTTTATTGCAGGGTGCTGGGGGCATCATTTTATTGCTGGGGGCATCATTTTATTGCAGGGTGCTGGGGGCATCATTTTATTGCTGGGAGCATCATTTTATTGCAGGGTGCTGGGGGCATCAGTTTATTGCTGGGAGCATCATTTTATTGCAGGGTGCTGGGGGCATCATTTTATTGCTGGGGGCATCATTTTATTGCAGTGGGGCTGGGATATCCTTTATGATTTGACCGCTGATTCCTATTGGTGTGGTGCATGTTACGTGAGTTGTCACTAGTAAAAGCTCAATAACAAAGCTTGGCATATCATCATGTGTCACAATACCTCAGTATATGGATTTAAAATTGTATTAAGTAAATACACAACTGTAATTTGCAGCTAACCAGCTTGACTTAGTTACAGTAAGTATCTGTCTGCAACTAAGCTTAAGCTGTTTACACCATTTCAGTTGCTTCACATTTCTATATATTTTTGCTTTGGGTTTTCATGGTATTAACATCTGTAAGATTATGTGGATATTGGACATCAATGTCTAATGTCTACATCAAAGAATGTAACTGCAAAGTTAAACTTTACTTTCATTGTAACTTGGTGTAACTAAGGTACTTTTTGTTTAAATGTAATGACAGATTTGTTTTCAGTTGCATATAAAATGCACAATGTACACTACCTAACTGTAAATAATAGAAGGGGAGAAGCGCAGACTCAAGTGCAGTATAAAAAGTTTATTCGAACAATTAACAAATAACAAATTGAACACTCACAAGATAGTGCATAGATCTATGCATATATTAGCCGACTGCTATGTCCCAAAACTGATTCCTTGTAGCGGTACTTCCAGGGATGTGCGACAAGTCAGTTCAGTTTCTTTTGTAAGAGTGCCGCTTCACCGGCTTTACAAACAAACCCGCTCTGCAGTCGCGGGGTGATTGACGTTTCCTATAGCACTCGATGAGTGCTTGGATTACTGACGACTCCTGGACTACGGATCCCACCAGGGACCAAACAGCTAAGCGAATTACTTCTACGCGTTTCGTCTCGTATCGTCGAGACTTTGTCAAGAATTCTTTAATGGTTGGGGCTATGAATCAAACCTTATTACAACAGGTAGCTGCCATACCTTGGTATTCTAAATAAAGCATTAACATCTTAAAAAAAATAATAAAAAAATGTTTACAAGTATTTCTATTACCCTTTAGTGTGTGTGGTTGGTTGGTGGGTGTGTGTGTGTGTGTGTGTGGTTGGTTGGTGTGTGTGGTTGGTGTGTTTGTGTGTGGTTGCCCCATTTCTTTAAGTATTTATTGTTCTGGGTAGAGGCCACTGTCATTCTGCCTATGGACCTGCACTTGCTAGGGCCGGCCCTGGCGTCTCTGTAATGTTCCTGTTATCATAAGGAAATGCAAAATAAGACCCAGTTTAACTCAACTGTCCCTAATTGTCAGCATAATTCTTTATTATATACATAAACAGTTGTTCCAATAGTACAAATGGTTTATTGCAGTATATACAATGCTATAGTGCTCCACATTAGTGGATTTGTTTTATTTAGATTTTTTAAAATGTTGTGCATTATCTTTAAATATTCTCCCATTTTTTTAAATTTAATTTTAAAAACTGGAGGTGGAGACTGGGCGGGGTTGGGGGCGGAGACTGGGTGGGGTTGGGGTGGAGACTTGGCGGGGTTGGGGGCAGAGACAAATGGGGGCCCCATTTTGTCATCCTGCCTTGGGCCCCGCAATAGCTAGGGCCGGCCCTGCACGGGGGGAAGGGAGCTTTTTTGCCTCAGGATAAAAAATCTAAGGGTAAATTTAAAGCTTCTAACCGTTTTTGTTCCTTTCGACAAAATAAGGAACAGAAACCTAATCCTTCCCCTAAGGAATCTGTATCCAATTGGAAGCCTTCCTCAATCTGGAATAAATCAAAGCCATTTAAGAGATCTAAACCAGCCCCCAAGTCCGCATGAAGGTGCGGCCCTCATTCCAGCTCAGCTGGTAGGGGGCAGATTAAAAAATTTCAAGGATATTTGGATAAATTCAGTCCAAAATCATTGGATTCAGAACATTGTCTCTCAGGGGTACAGAATAGGTTTCAGAGTAAGACCGCCTGTGAGAAGTTTCTTTCTCTCACACATTCCAGTGAACCCAGAGAAAGCACAGGCTTTCCTGAAGTGTGTTTCAGACCTGGAGTTATCTGGGGTAATCGTGCCAGTTCCTTTTCAGGAACAGGGTCTGGGGTTTTATTTAAATCTGTTCATTGTCCCAAAGAAAGAAAATTCATTCAGACCAGTTCTAGATCTAAAAGTCTTGAATCGTTATGTAAGAGTACCAACATTCAAAATGGTGACTATAAGGACTATTCTGCCTTTTGTTCAGCAAGGGCATTATATGTCCACAATAGACTTACAGGATGCATATCTTCATATTCCAATTCATCCAGATCACTATCAGTTCCTGAGATTCTCTTTTCTAGACAAGCATTACCAATTTGTTGTTCTTCCTTTTGGCCTAGCGACAGCTCCAAGGATCTTTTCAAAGGTTCTCGGTGCTCTACTCTCTGTATTGTATTGTATTGCAGTGTTTCCTTATTTGGACGATATCTTGGTACTTGCTCAGTCTTTACGTTCTGCAGAATCTCACACAAATGAACTAGTGTTGTTTCTTCAAAGACATGGTTGGAGGATCAATTTACCAAAAAGTTATTTGATTCCTCAGACAAGGTTAACATTTTTAGGTTTCCAGATAGATTCAGTATCCATGACTTTGTCTCTAACAGACAAGAGACGTCTGAAATTGGTTGCAGCCTGTCGGAACCTTCAGTCTCAGTCATTCCCTTCAGTAGCTATGTGCATGGAGGTTTTAGGTTTCATGACTGCAGCATCGGACGCGATCCCCTTTGCTCGTTTTCACATGAGACCTCTTCAGCTTTGTATGCTGAACCAATGGTGCAGGGATTATACAAGGATATCACAATTAATATCCTTAAATCCCAATGTTCAACTATCTCTGACTTGGTGGCTAGATCACCATCGTATAGTTCAAGGGGCCTCTTTTGTTCGTCCAACCTGGACTGTGATCACAACAGATGCGAGTCTTTCAGGTCGGGGAGCTGTCTGGGGATCTCTGACAGCACAAGGGGTTTGGAAATCTCAAGAGGCAAGATTACCAATCAATATTTTAGAACTCCATGCGATTCTCAGAGCTCTTCAGTTTTGGCCTCTATTGAAGAGAGAGCCATTTATTTGTTTTCAGACAGACAATGTCACAACTGTGGCATATGTCAATCATCAGGGTGGGACTCACAGTCCTCAGGCTATGAAAGAAGTATCTTGAATACTTGTTTGGGCAGAATCTAGCTCCTGTCTAATTTCTGCGTTACATATCCCAGGTATAGACAATTGGGAAGTGGATTATCTCAGTCGTCAAACTTTACATCCGGGAGAGTGGTCTCTTCTCCCAGATGTGTTTTTTCAAATTGTTCAGATGTGGGGGCTTCCAGAAATAGATCTGATGGCATCTCATCTAAACAAGAAACTTCCCAGGTACCTGTCCAGGTCCAGGGATCCTCAGGTGGAAGCAGTGGATGCATTGACACTTCCCTGGAGTTATCAACCTGCCTATATTTTTCCGCCTCTAGTACTTCTTCCAAGAGTGATTTCCAAGATCATCATGGAGCAATCGTTTGTGCTGCTGGTGGCTCCAGCATGGGCTCACAGGTTTTGGTATGCGGATCTTGTTCGGATGTCCAGTTGCCAACCTTGGCCACTTCCACTAAGGCCAGACCTTCTATCTCAAGGTCCGTTTTTCCATCAGGATCTCAAATCATTAAATTTGAAGGTATGGAAATTGAACGCTTAGTGCTTAGTCATAGAGGTTTCTCTGACTCAGTGATTAATACTATGTTGCATGCTCGTAAATCTGTTTCTAGAAAGATTTATTATCGAGTTTAGAAGACTTACATTTCAATTCTCTTGGCATTCTTTTAGAATTCCTAGAATTTTACAGTTTCTTCAGGGTGGTTTGGATAAGGGTTTATCTGCAAGTTCCTTGAAAGGACAAATCTCTGCTCTTTCTGTTTTATTCCACAGAAAAATTGCTAAACTCCCTGATATTCATTGTTTTGTACAGGCTTTGGTTCGTATCAAGCCTGTCATTATATCAATCTCTCCTCCTTGGAGTCTTAATTTGGTTTTGAAGGCTTTACAGGCTCCTCCGTTTGAACCTATGCATTCTTTGGACATTAAATTGCTTTCTTGGAAAGTGTTGTTTCTTTTGACCATCTCTTCTGCTAGAAGAGTTTCTGAATTATCTGCTCTTTCTTGTGAGTCTCCTTTTCTGATTTTTCATCAGGATAAGGCAGTTTTGCGGACTTCATTTAAATTCTTACCTAAAGTTGTGAATTCCAACAACATTAGTAGGGAAATTGTTGTCCCTTCTTTGTGTCCCCACCCTAAGAATTCTTTGGAAAGATCTTTACATTCTTTGGATGTGGTAAGAGCTTTGAAATATTATGTTGAAGCTACTAAAGTTTTCAGGAAGACTTCTAGTCTATTTGTTATCTTTTCTGGTTCTAGGAAAGGTCAGAAGGCTTCTGCTATTTCTTTGGCATCTTGGTTAAAGCTTTTGATTCATCACGCTTATTTGGAGTCGGTTAAATCTCTGCCTCAGAGCATTACAGCTCATTCTACTAGGTCAGTTTCCACTTCCTGGGCTTTTAAGAATGAAGCTTCAGTTGATCAGATTTGCAAAGCAGCAACTTGTTCTTCTTTGCATACATTTACTAAATTCTACCATTTTGATGTTTTTTCTTCTTCAGAAGCAGTTTTTCGTGGAAAAGTTCTTCAGGCAGCTGTTTCAGTTTGATTCTTCTGCTTATAATTTCAGTTTTTTTCTTTTCAATTATAAGATTAAAACTTATGATTTGGGTTGTGGATTAATTTTTTCAGCGGAATTGGCTGTCTTTATTTTTTATCCCTCCCTCTCTAGTGACTCTTGTGTGGAGTTCCACATCTTGGGTATTGCTATCCCATACGTCACTTGCTCATGGACTCTTGTCAATTAAATGAAAGAAAACATAATTTATGTAAGAATTTACCTGATAAATTCATTTCTTTCATGTTGGCAAGAGTCCATGAGGCCCACCCTTTTTTATGGTGGTTATGATTTTTTTTGTATAAAGCACAATTATTCCAATTCCTTTGTTTATGCTTTTTTACTCCTTTCTTTATCACCCCACTTCTTGGCTATTCGATAAACTGAATTGTGGGTGTGGTGAGGGGTGTATTTGTAGGCATTTTGAGGTTTGGGAAACTTTGCCCCTCCTGGTAGGATTGTATATCCCATACGTCACTAGCTCATGGACTCTTGCCAATATGAAAGAAATTAATTTATCAGGTAAGTTCTTACATAAATTATGTTGTTTTCCTTGACAGTTATGAGTTACACATGCTGCAGGGTTTGCAGGGAGGAACATGTATTATACTGCTGGACAGCATGATTCATGCCTCTCTGTGCAAACCCTGCAGCATGTGTTACTTATAACTATGCAGGAAATCATGGCTGGTGTGGCAGCCCTAAAGCTGGCGCTTGTCTAAGAATAGCAAAAGACGGCTGATGATTCCTATAGGCTGCTCACCCTACTCAAGGTTTAGTATTTATATTTTATAGTTCCTGGGATATAATGTTGTTTAGTGATGCACAGAATTAATATAACAAAAAATAAGTCAATACAAAAATATAAGAGTGATAGCTGCAGGGAAACGCCATACAGTAATACGTCAGTATCCCATAATACATCTAAATATGAGTATTCTCTCATCGATAGGTGCAAAGTTTTAACAAAGGAGACAAAAAGAATGAGGTACATTTGGTAACAAAAGTAAATTGAAAACTTTTTATACATTACAACCTCTATCTGAATTTAATTTTGACTTTCATGTCCCTTTAAACCTATTATGTTCAGCCTATGCAGATTAAGCACTAAATCCCTCACATAGTAGACTTTTATTGGGACGCTCAGTATACTTGATATCACATATATCACATGTGTCCGAAAGCAGACAGGGTGGTAAGCTGATGGCGTGCTAATCAGAGGGTGTGCTAAGCAGACAGTGCGGTAAGCTGATGGCGTGCTAGTCAGAGAGTGTGCTAAGCAGAAAGTGCGGGAAGCTTATGGCGTGCTAGTCAGAGGGTGTACTAAGCAGATGGTGCGGTAAGCTGATGGCGTGCTAGTCAGAGGGTGTGCTAAGCAGACAGTGTGGTAAGCTGATGGCGTGCTAGTCAGAGGGTGTGCTAAGCAGATGGTGCGGTAAGCTGATGGCGTGCTAGTTAGAGGGTGTGCTAAGCACACAGTGCGGTAAGCTGATGGCATGCTAGTTAGAGGGTGTGCTAAGCAGATGGTGCGGTAAGCTGATGGCGTGCTAGTTAGAGGGTGTGCTAAGCAGATGGTGCGGTAAGCTGATGGCGTGCAAGTCAGAGGGTGTACTAAGCAGATGGTGCGGTAAGCTGATGGCGTGCTAGTCAGAGGGTGTACTAAGCAGATGGTGCGGTAAGCTGATGGCGTGCTAGTCAGAGGGTGTGCTAAGCAGACAGTGCGGTAAGCTGATGGCGTGCTAGTCAGAGGGTGTGCTAAGCAGACAGTGCGGTAAGCTGATGGCGTGCTAGTCAGAGGGTGTGCTAAGCACACAGTGCGGTAAGCTGATGGCGTGCTAGTCAGAGGGTGTACTAAGCAGATGGTGCGGTAAGCTGATGGCGTGCTAGTCAGAGGGTGTGCTAAGCAGATGGTGTGGTAAGCTGATGGCGTGCTAGTCAGAGGGTGTGCTAAGCAGACAGTGCGGTAAGCTGATGGCGTGCTAGTCAGAGGTTGTGCTAAGCAGACAGTGCGGTAAGCTGATGGCGTGCTAGTCAGAGGGTGTGCTAAGCAGAAAGTGCGGTAAGCTGATGGCGTGCTAGTCAGAGGGTGTGCTAAGCAGATGGTGCGGTAAGCTGATGGCGTGCTAGTCAGAGGGTGTGCTAAGCAGACAGTGCGGTAAGCTGATGGCGTGCTAGTCAGAGGGTGTACTAAGCAGATGGTGCGGTAAGCTGATGGCGTGCTAGTCAGAGGGTGTGCTAAGCAGACAGTGCGGTAAGCTGATGGCGTTCTAGTCAGAGGGTGTACTAAGCAGATGGTGCGGTAAGCTGATGGCGTGCTAGTTAGAGGGTGTGCTAAGCACACAGTGCGGTAAGCTGATGGCGTGCTAGTTAGAGGATGTGCTAAGCAGATGGTGCGGTAAGCTGATGGCGTGCTAGTCAGAGGGTGTGCTAAGCACACAGTGCGGTAAGCTGATGGCGTGCTAGTCAGAGGGTGTGCTAAGCACACAGTGCGGTAAGCTGATGGCGTGCTAGTTAGAGGATGTGCTAAGCAGACGGTGCGGTAAGCTGATGGCGTGCTAGTTAGAGGGTGTGCTAAGCACACAGTGCGGTAAGCTGATGGAGTGCTAGTTAGAGGATGTGCTAAGCAGACGGTGCGGTAAGCTGATGGCGTGCTAGTCAGAGGGTGTGCTAAGCACACAGTGCGGTAAGCTGATGGCGTGCTAGTTAGAGGATGTGCTAAGCAGACGGTGCGGTAAACTGATGGCGTGCTTGTCCGAGGATGCTCTAAGCAGACTGTGTGGTAAGCTGATAGTGCGCTAGTCTGAGGGTGTGCTAAGAAGATGGTGCGGTAAACTGATGGTGTGTTAGTCCTAGGGTGTGCTAAGCAGATGGTGCGGTAAGCTGATGGCACGCATAAAATTAAATTGCACTCAAGTGAACATGTTTTCTTTCCACTTGTAATACCATACTACTTCCGATGCACGGAAAGATCCACTTTATTGCTCGCATGCAACAGTTAGCGTGTCACTTGTAATCTAGCCTTAAGTGCATATGTTTCTCTTATCTACTGTGTGTGGCTAATTATGGCTGGCTGCAAATCCCTTTGCTCTCTACTTTAAGCAATCACAGTGTAGCTGGCACAGGCAATCTGAAGCATTTTCAAGAAAGCGTACATTACAAAATTTGCTCATTGGTCTCTAGAAAGTATGGAACAAGCAAAATGTTTACACAAAATCAAGGTTCATTTAAAGCAACCAAATAGATAATTCATTTTTATTGACAATTTATACTAGGTAAAACTAAACGTTTTAGGCCAGTTTACAAGTGGAGCGCTAAATATTGCTTTTGTGAAAGCGATATTTGCTCTCCACTGAGTAATACCAGTTCACGCTAATGTGCGCTGGTATTACAAGTTGACAGCAATTGCTTCCAAAAGAAGGGGGCAGCAATGGCATTACATTGTGAATATATATGTATATGACTATATACATATATATTTGTGTTTATATGTGTGTATATACACAAATTAAAACATATATATATATATTCTAACACCCGCCAACTTTATCCCCAAAATACTGCATAGTGCAGTTATTTTATTAAAAAATAAAAATGCCACAATTTCTAATTTTTAATAAAAAAACTACACTGTATTTTGGGGGCATTTGGGGCATATTTATGAAATTAACCATAAATTTGATCTCTGGTTATTTTTATAAGCGCTAATGCTACTGCGAACTTGAGGTAGCAATAACCAATCACTTGCAATTGCGAGATAAATTTGTGATTCACTTGTAATCTAGCCCTTTATATATACAAACTTAACATGTTCCATGTCCCTTTAAAGGGAAACTTTCGTGAAAAATACATTCTATAAAGTGCTTTCAACTTAGTGTGAACCATCACAAGTATCCTTATAGCAAACATTTTCCTTGGGGTGTTTGGTTACAGTAAAGAAAGGCAGGATGCTACAAAAGGTGATATAAAATGCTGCCTTATATGCCATTTATGATGAAGTTTAGCTCTTTAGTATACTGCAGCATTATTTTACATTTGTTAACAGTTCACAGTTACATGTTTGCCCTATCTGGTAATAATGTTCTATCTATATATTTTAGTGGATGATGCTGTACTGGACAATGTAAAACAGATCTTTGGCTTAGAGAGCAACAAGAAAAACTTGGTGGATCCCTTTGTGGAAGTCAATTTTGCCGGAAGAATGGTACGTAAGGAACAGCAACCTGAAATATATGTCATGCACAAATACAGCCACAAGAGGGTGCTATTACTATGTATTTTTTAAATGCTTATTCTAAGCAGCACTTGTGTTCCAACATTCATTTTAGCTTTTTATAGTTTTTTTAATTTAACACTTTATATGCCCATACTTACAAACAGAATTGTTTTTTAAACCTGAGTAATTAAATTTCAAGTTAATAATAAGTTAGTTATTTCTCATTTGAACAACTTGGCTGCCGAGTAGTGTTCATCCGTCGATGGCAAACAAGGGGTTAATGTGAGTCTATTGTTGATGGTAAATGTAAAGGGAAAGACTCAAGGGTAGCGTGACTTAGGTCACGCATTAATACTGACTATTTACTATCACTTTAAGCTATATTTTTTAAACAAGTTTTATTGATGATTAATTTATTAACAGTACAATAGTCCTGGCAGACACCAGGCTAAATAAAAAGGTGTTAAGAGATGTAGCCATGGTCTTACACACGTAAGGTAGCCCTCAGTCTCCTTAAGCTGAATTTAAATCCTTTTTTTAACGTGTCGGTCCCTTTCTCATTAAAGGGGTATTTCTGGTCCTGGATTTTATGTTTCTGTTTGTATTTTAGCTTTGCAGTAGGATTATAGAGAAAAACGCGAACCCCCAATGGAATCAAAGCATCAGATTACCTGTCAGGGTGAGCACAGTGCACTGCTTTATATACCAGACAGGTTTTTATGTTGATTTTAGCCCTTTAAATCTGACATATGCCTGTTTATTCCTGACTCTAGTTTCCTTCTATGTGTGAGAGGATGAGAATCAGACTTACAGACTGGTAAGTTGTTCCACGTACCAATGCCTATGTGAAAATGCAGAATAGTAACATAGTGATATACTCTAGTATGTTCAGCATTGAACCCAAACAGTAGTGTCCTGGAGGGATGATTTCAAGGGCTAAAGTCCTGATCCTTAGGCACTAATACTTCAAGTGAGCATTTTGCCCAATTACAATAAGATAAACATATTGAAGAGTAATTTCAAGGAGTCTTTTCCTGGAATGTTCTAAAATAAAAACAAAACAAAAAACCCTGCAAATTATTCTAACAAAGCAAGCATTTTAAATGCAGATTGTTTGCAATTCACTTCTTATTTGTTTATATATATATACTATGCACATACTGTAATATTCCTAAAAGAGATTATTATTATTATGGGTTATATAGTATGAAAAATATCTGCTATTATTGGATATATAAAATAATGCACAGGGTTGTAGTTCTTTTCAGACAAATATTTAATTCATAGAGAAATGTCTCAGCTTTTCAGTTTTTGAGCCTTGCCAGGATAAATTATAGTTTTATCTCAAAAGATGAATGTTGTCCTACATAAAGCATCTAGAACTTATATATAACAGGAACCATGTATGTATGTAAGACTTTTTTTTCAAGCAAAGTATGCATTAGAGTTCATGTGCGTCTTATATACAAAAAAGAAGTAGCAGGATACAGTCTGTAGAGTGGTGTTTGAAGTGCAAAGTGATGAGGGAATGGACAGAAAGAGAGACTCCTAGTTTAGTAGTAATTATTATTACAGTTTTAGAATGGGTCAATCTTATTTTTTTTTCTGAATTTAGATTTCTGTGCAGGGGAAGGAAATAATATTTTGGTAGAATAACCCTAAGGAATCGTCAGTGTCAGATCATTGCTCTAGCAGTGATTATATGTTTACAGAATATTAGATGTTAGTTTATCTGATAGTATCTCTGTTGTTATCTGGTGAAGCTGGAGAGGCCAGGCAGATATTATAGATTGAATAGGACCTTTAGTGAATGTATCCAGCATTATAAGGCAGAAGTTTGGTTTGTATAAAATTCCCACGTTACTAGATTAAACTCTCCATTAAAACATCAGGGTAGCCTATAGTGACTTTTCAGTGCTCTCTCTGCCCCACATGGACAATAATTTTGCTCTCCAAACTATGAGACAGCCTATGGTTAATGCAGAGACCTTGTCTCTTTCTCTCATTAACTACTTACTGCTCAACATTTTAAAAACAGATTCTGATACAGGTTCTAAGAAGATTTGAACAATCTGTAGGTGGTTCCAGAACAGAATAGGGGATGAGGTCTAAGGTTTTGCTGTGTTAAGAACAGGATTACAGTATGTTGTTGCTAGGACATTTGTATGCAGGATATAGGGGGCTGAGGGCCGGATTTAGGTAGAGCAAGCTATATTAGAATGAGATACATAGCTATATTAGTCAGGAGATACATAGAGGAGGGAGGGACAGTGGCTCTTTGATCCCAGTTCAGAATTATTCTACAAAATGCAGGATAATTAGGTCTATGTAAGTCTGTGTACACTAAGGCTGAAATGTCTTATTTAAATTATTTGTCAAAAGGAATAGAGGTGAGGGTCTTAAACTAATCAATTATAAAATGTCTTGCCCAGGCGAGTTACCTCATCTTATGTTCTTCCTAAACTTAAGCTGGTTACACCAGAAAGTCTTGTTTTGTTGCGAAACACTGATGTATTGTCTTGTAAGATGGTATTACAAATAATTTGATCCAGAAAGTTTGTTTCCTAGAGGCTATCGTTTAAAGTCCACTAAAATCTATACCATTTTCTTCTTGTACCTCCAGGGATCGTCTAACCCACAATGATATAATTGGCACCACCTACCTCAGCATGTCTAAGATCTCAGCTCCTGGAGGGGAAGTTGAAGGTAGGTTTCTCGCCCATCAAACATTTCTTACAATGCCAATGGATTTTCTGAATTAAAACTGTACTGGTCATGTCATGAATCATATTTCATTTGGAGTCGTTGTCTTTTCATTATACAAGGCGTCCAATTGCATGGTGCCAAATTGCTTGCTCTTTTCAAACTCCTGTATATGAGGAATCTTCCTCTGGCAAAGAAATCATAATGCAAAGGAACATAAAAAGTTAATATACAGTAGTATGATGGAGTTGTACTACTGTGTAGTTGCTGAGGTTGGTAAAAGAATTATTGGTTACGCAAAAACATAAGAAAAGCTACATTTAGACACACTTGGTACTTACTCAACATCAATACGGAATAAATCAGCCTCTATGGTTTACTTTTGTATTTCTTGTGGATATTTGGCCTCTGTGTAGGTGCTTGTAAACCCCTCAAAAAGCCAGAGAAATAGCCTTTTTCATATAGCGTTTGCCTTTTTAGTTAATTAGTAAGAAAAATATTCTACTCTTATATTTATATTCTAGGAGGCTTAACTAATAATAATAATAAAGTGCATCACTTCTAATGGATTGGAATGTCATAGAAAAGAAAAAAAACTGTGTTGCATATTTTTTTAACATGTCAAACTCACATAACTTGGAATGCAGTCTTGTTTCTGTATAAAATAAATACAGCAGTTTATCAGTCTGTGTTATTTAGGGAAGTCAGTGAAAGTATATTTTCATGAAAAGGGAGCTACCTTTATTTTTTGTTATATAGGTGTATATGCTGGTATCCCCCACCTCAAACAGACACTTATCTAAGTCAACTTTAAACTTCATGTAAAAAAAAACAACTTTACTTTTATTCTCAAATTTACTTTGTTCTCTTGGTCCCCTTTGTTCAAAAGCATACCTAGGTAGGTAATAAAACAAAACATGAAATATAGTTGTTCTTTCCTTGGGGCTGGTTCCTCTTCTTCTTCTCTTGGCAAACATCAATGACCCTAGTATTTTTTTATTTTATTTTTTATTTCCATTTGTCTTATTCTGAATGCTTGGAGTAGCCATGGCGACCACACATACTTCAATTATTTTCTTTAAGAAGTGATATAGCTGCTTTCATTGTTTTATATTTGTCTTGACGGATTACCAAACCTGTGCAACACTCAGCTTAATTATTTTATGTATTAAATATTTTACTTAGCTGTGAATTTAGCCATTTATTTTCTTTCCATATTACCTTTGATTATTTTTTATTGACTAGTTGATTGATAAATCAAATGTGTTTTGTGTAGATTATTTGATTTAGATTTATTTTTTCAAGAAAATTCTTAGTATACACACAATATATGTGACAAAGTGAGGTTATTCATATTTATTCCTTAACATATTAAATTACACAAAATGCTCAAAAGTTGTAGAGATGATAATGTCTGAGTGCTAAATTGTAACTATTTATTCATATTTCCCCCTTCAACTTCTAGTGGACGGTAAGTACTACAGAAGATGTGCTGTGATTGCGCAAGGCCTAGTTTCGTTCATTGCATTTAGGGTTGCCACATGTCCAAAAATTACCTGTACAGATTGGGTTTCCATTTGTGTGTTCGGGTTTGAAGCTGAGTAAGACCCGTACATACAAAAGTTTGGGGTTTGGGGGAAACAGCCACAGCAGAAAAAGGTGACGTGCATTTGCAACATACTGCACATTTCTACAGTTATTTCTCTCTTGTGTGTGTGTGTCTTTGTGTGGGAGTGCATCTGAGTGTTGGAGTGAGTCTATGTGTGCATGAGAAAGTGTGTGTGTGCATGTGTGTGAGAGAGTGTTAGTGTGTTTGTGTCTGTGTGTGAGAATGTGTGTGCTACCGTGAGAGAGATTGTGTGTGTAAGAGAGAGTGTTAGTGTCTTGTGTGTGTGTGTGAGTGTGTGTGCTAGCATGGGAGAGAGTGTGTGTGTGTTTGTGTCTGTGTGTGAAAATGTGTGTGCTAGCGTGAAAGAGAGTGCATGTGTTTGAGAGTATGTTAGTGTCTTTGTGTGTGTGAGTGTGTGTGCTATCATGCGAGAGAGCGTGTGTTTGTGCGTGAGTGTGTGTGTGCTAGCATGAGAGAGTGTGTGTTTGTGTGTTTGTGCATGAGTGTGTGTGTGCTAGCATGAGAGAGTGTGTGTGTGTGTGTTTGTGTGTTTGTATGTGAGAGTGTGTGTGCTAGCATGAGGGAGAGAGAGTGTGTTTGTGTGTTTGTATGTGAGAGTGTGTGTGTGTGCTAGCATGAGAGAGAGAGTGTGTGTTTGTGTGTTTGTATGTGAGAGTGTGTGTGTGTGCTAGCATGAGAGAGAGAGTGTGTGTTTGTGTGTTTGTATGTGAGAGTGTGTGTGTGTGCTAGCATGAGGGAGAGAGAGTGTGCGTGTTTGTGTGGGAACATTAGTCTTTGGGGCCTATTTATCAAAGGTCTTGCGGACCTGATCCGACAGTGCGGATCAGGTCCGCAAGACCTCGCTGAATGCGGAGAGCAATACGCTCTCTGTATTCAGCATTGCACCAGCAGTTCACAAGAGCTACTGGTGCAACGCTGCCCCCTGCAGACTCGCGGCCAATCGGCCGCCAGCAGGGGGTGTCAATCATCCCGATCGTACTCGATCGGTTTGAATTCCGGCGATTCCTGTCCGCCGCCTCAGAGCAGGCGGACAGGGTTATGGAGCAGCGGTCTTTAGACCGCTGCTTCATAACTGCTGTTTCTGGCGAGTCTGAAAACTCGCCAGAAACACGGGCCAACAAGCTCCGTTCGGAGCTTGATAAATGGGCCCCATAGTGTGTGTGTGAGAGAGTGTTAGTGTCTTTGTGTGTGTGCTAGAGTGAGAGTGATTGTGTGTGAGTGTTAGTCTTTGTTTGTGTGTGTGTGTGAGTAAGAGAGGGTATGTGTGTGTTAGTGTGTTAGAGTGTGTGTGAGAGAGAGTGTGTGTTAGTGTGTAAGATACAGAGAGTGTGAATATCTATGTGCGAGTTTGTGTTTTTGTTTTATTTTATATGTGTACAAAAAAGAAAATGTTCTGTGCTATCCATGGCCAAAGGAGTGTTGGGGTTTGACCTGAACTAAAGGTGGCAACCCTAATTGCTTTGGGGTGTCAGCATGCCTATATGTAAGATGCTGTATTAAATCACGTTGTATCTACACAAGCGCTATGTCATGCCATTTTAATGTAGCCATATTTCACAGCAAGGCAATGCTTCATGTGTTTGTATTGTACTAACAGTTTGCTACAATGATTTATTTTGGAGCACATTTACACATCCAAAGATTGCTTTTAATTATCGAGGGTTAGTCCATTTTAAAGCAATTCTATTCTTATTCATAGAAAATAGATTTTAAAGATTATTCTACCAGCAATAAAAGATTAGCGTTACAGCTGTTTTGTAATAATGGAGCCACTACAAAACAATGATAGCAAGTGCAAGGTTTTGTAGCAGTTCCATGTGTCATAAGCAAGCTGCTATCATTTAGTACAGCTTGATATTTGCTTGTCACTGAATAATAGTGGTTCAGTACAGATGGTTGTTGCAATCTGTAATGCGAGGGGTGTCACTGGTACCTATAGGTGCCAATATTACTGCTCAGTATCCCTAATAGTGACCTGGCCCCTGCTCCAACTGTTCCTAACCCTGCCTAGCTGACCTGAATTACCATACTTTAAGGGACACTCAAGTCAAAATTAAGCTTTCATGATTCAGATAGAGCAGTCATTTTAAACAACTTTCCAATTTACTTCCATTAAACAAAATGTGCACAGTCTTTTTATATTTACACTTTTTGAGCCACCTGTTCCTACTAAGCATGTGCAAGAATTCACAGAATATAAGTGTATGTATTTGTGATTGGCTGATGACTGTCACATGATGCAGTGGGAGGGAAACAGACATAACTTTGAAATTTGTTAGAAAAAAATCTACTACTCATTTGCTATTGCATTGTCTTTTTATCATGCATCTGTTGATTATGCAAATCTACTGTATTTACTGGTCTTTAAAGGGCCATAATACCCAAATGTTGAAACACTTGAAAGTGGTGCAGCATAGCTGTAAAAAGCTGACTAGAAAATATCACCTGAACATCTCTATGTAAAAAAGAAAGATATTTTACCTCAAAAGTTCCTCAGTAGCCACATCCCATTGTAAAGGATTTCTAAGCAGCATATTAGTATGTCTGTCCTGGGACAGCTAAGGGGATGAGCCTCGTGCACTCTCATACTATTTCCCTATTCAGCTTACTATGAAATCTCATGAGAGTTAAGTGAAATCTCATGAGATCACAGTAAAAGAGTTCATGACCTCAGCACTGCTGATGCTGATTGGCTGCTGTTCATTTCTTAATTTTTTTTTTTTTTTACCTGCAGCTGGGAGCAGCTGAGTATAACTTTTTACACAGAACTTACTCTGCTGAGCTGAGGAGATTGTGATTTAAAATATCTTCCTTTTTTACATAGAGATGCTCAGGTGATATTTTCCTGACCGCTTTTTACAGTTATACTGCATCAGTTTCAAGTGATTTAGCATATGAGTATTATGTCCCTTTAAGTATCCCTAATTGTGACCTGGACCTCAAATTGTAACTATCTATCATTTTTTGATGTGGTTATCCCCCCTCTTGGCTTTGTTCTCAATCACAGCCCTTCCCAATGTGGCTTCACTAGTCTAACCCTGCTTTGTTACACACCTACCAGCTCAAAGCACCCGAACACTCAAGGGGGACTTACATGAGTCCCCTGCAGCAAACCCCTCTAACTGTATCCTTAACACCCAAGCACCCCACAAAAATAAGATCCTTAATGTTATAATCTTCAAACAAAAGTATTTCTATCTTCAGCCTCTTGCAGCAACAGAACTCATTATCTGGGCCCATTCCTGTGTTCACTTATTTATACAAATTTCAGTACAATCCTGATCGGTTATTAGATAATCAAATTGAGGAAGTTGAGTTAACTGGGTTACCCACAATCCTGAGCTATCATCTATCTATCTATCTATCTATCTATCTATCTATCTATCTATCTATCTATCTATCTACCTACCCATATCTATCTATCTATCTATCTATCTATCTATCTATCTATCTATCTATCTATCTATCTATCTATCTATCTATCTATCTATCTATCTATATCTATCTACCTGTATCTAAATCTATCTATCTATCTATCTATCTATCTATCTATCTATCTATCTACCTATATCTATCTATCTATCTATCTATCTATCTACCCGTATCTACCCGTATCTATCTATCTATCTATCTACCTACCCGTATCTATCTATCTATCTATCTATCTATCTATATCTATTTATCTATCTACCCGTATCTATCTATCTATCTATCTATATCTATCTATACCTATCTATCTATCATCTCTCTCTCTCTCTCTCTCTCTCTCTCTCTCTCTCTCTCTCTGTATGTCTGCCAGGAAGAACCATGAATGCTCTTTGTGATAATGTAATAATTTATAATAGATTGCTGTGCTTATATAATTACATGGTGGGATTAACATCTTAACCTTTGCTACCAAAAGTTTCCTTTTTGCATAGTAACAAATGAATGGGTTTTGAAGCATTGCTCTAACCAGAGTGTAACGTTCCTTTGCATCTTTTGTCACCTACTGTTAATAGCACTTGTTCTTCTGTTTATGCTTCAGAGGAGTCTCCAGAAAAGCTGTTACCAGTATCTGACAGTACGTCCTATAAATGTCCTATAAAATCATACTTTATGGGTTTTTTAGGCACATATGTACTGTTGTACTGTTACAATTTTGTACTGTTGCAGTGCTGTACTGTTATACTGTTACAATGTAGTATTGTTGCAGTGCTGTACTGTTTAAATGTTGTACTGTTGCAGTGCTGTACTGTTATACTGTTACAATGTAGTACTGCTGCAGTGTTGAACTGTTGTACTGTTACAATGTAGTACTGTTGTAGTGCTGAACTGTTATACTGTTACAATGTAGTACTGTTGTAGTGCTGAACTGTTATACTGTTACAATGTAGTACTGCTGGAGTGTTATACTGTTGTACTGTTACAATGTTGTACTGTTGCAGTGCTGTATTGTTGTACTGTTATACTGTTGCAGTGTTGTACTGTTACAATGTAGTACTGTTGCAGTGTTGTATTGTTGCAGTGTTGTACTGTTGCAGTGTTGTACTGCTGTACTGTTGCAGTGGTGTACTGCTGTTGTACTGTTGCAGTGTTGTACTGCTGTACTGTTGCAGTTTTGTACTGTTGTTCTGCTGTACTGTTGCAGTGTTGTACTGCCGTACTTTTGCAGTGTTGTACTGTTATACTGTTACAATGTAGTACTGTTGCAGTGTTGTACTGTTACAATGTAGTACTGTTGCAGTGCTGTACTGTTGCAGTTTTGTACTGTTGTACTGTTGCAGTGTTGTACAGTTGTACTGTTGTACTGTTGCAGTGTTGTACTGTTGTACTGTTGTACTGTTGTACTGTTGCAGTGTTGTACTGTTGTACTGTTGCAGTGTTGTACTATTGTACTGTGCAGTGTTGTACTGTTGCAGTGTTGTACTGTTGTTCTACTGTACTGTTGCAGTGTTGTACTGTTGCGGTGTTGTACTGTTGTTCTACTGTACTGTTGCAGTGTTGTACTGCTTTACTGATGTACTGTTTCAGTGTTGTAGTGAACTGTTGTACTTTTGTAATGTTGCAGTGTTTATATGTCTGTAAATACATATATAAATACAAATGTACACAGCACACACACACACACACACACACACACACACATATATATATATATATATATATATATATATATATATATATATATATATATATATATATATATATATATATATATATATATATATACAGGGAGTGCAGAATTATTAGGCAAGTTGTATTTTTGAGGATTAATTTTATTATTGAACAACAACCATGTTCTCAATGAACCCAAAAAACTCATTAATATCAAAGCTGAATAGTTTTGGAAGTAGTTTTTAGTTTGTTTTTAGTTATAGCTATTTTAGGGGGATATCTGTGTGTGCAGGTGACTATTACTGTGCATAATTATTAGGCAACTTAACAAAAAACAAATATATACCCATTTCAATTATTTATTTTTACCAGTGAAACCAATATAACATCTCAACATTCACAAATATACATTTCCGACATTCAAAAACAAAACAAAAACAAATCAGTGACCAATATAGCCACCTTTCTTTGCAAGGACACTCAAAAGCCTGCCATCCATGGATTCTGTCAGTGTTTTGATCTGTTCACCATCAACATTGCGTGCAGCAGCAACCACAGCCTCCCAGACACTGTTCAGAGAGGTGTACTGTTTTCCCTCCTTGTAAATCTCACATTTTATGATGGACCACAGGTTCTCAATGGGGTTCAGATCAGGTGAACAAGGAGGCCATGTCATTAGATTTTCTTCTTTTTTACCCTTTCTTGCCAGACACGCTGTGGAGTACTTGGACGCGTGTGATGGAGCATTGTCCTGCATGAAAATCATGTTTTTCTTGAAGGATGCAGACTTCTTCCTGTACCACTGCTTGAAGAAGGTGTCTTCCAGAAACTGGCAGTAGGACTGGGAGTTGAGCTTGACTCCATCCTCAACCCGAAAAGGCCCCACAAGCTCATCTTTGATGATACCAGCCCAAACCAGTACTCCACCTCCACCTTGCTGGCGTCTGAGTCGGACTGGAGCTCTCTGCCCTTTACCAATCCAGCCACGGGCCCATCCATCTGGCCCATCAAGACTCACACTCATTTCATCAGTCCATAAAACCTTAGAAAAATCTTGAGATATTTCTTGGCCCAGTCTTGACGTTTCAGCTTGTGTGTCTTGTTCAGTGGTGGTTGTCTTTCAGCCTTTCTTACCTTGGCCATGTCTCTGAGTATTGCACACCTTGTGCTTTCGGGCACTCCAGTGATGTTGCAGCTCTGAAATATGGCCAAACTGGTGGCAAGTGGCATCTTGGCAGCTGCACGCTTGACTTTTCTCAGTTCATGGGCAGTTATTTTGCGCCTTGGTTTTTCCACACGCTTCTTGCGACCCTGTTGACTATTTTGAATGAAACGCTTGATTGTTCGATGATCACGCTTCAGAAGCTTTGCAATATTAAGAGTGCTGCATCCCTCTGGAAGATATCTCGCTATTTTTGACTTTTCTGAGCCTGTCAAGTCCTTCTTTTGACCCATTTTGCCAAAGGAAAGGAAGTTGCCTATTAATTATGCACATCTGATATAGGGTGTTGATGTCATTAGACCACACCCCTTCTCATTACAGAGATGCACATCACCTAATATGCTTAATTGGTAGTAGGCTTTCGAGCCTATACAGCTTGGAGTAAGACAACATGCATAAAGAGGATGATGTGGTCAAAATACTAATTTGCCTAATAATTCTGCACTCCCTGTATATATATATATATATATATATATATATATATATATATATATATATATATATATATATATATATATATATATATATATACATACATACATATACATCTCTTTACTCATGTATATTTATGTATCACTATGTTAAAGCCCTTTGCCTGCCTTTCTTTAACATCTGACATCTCATCTCTTTAACCCCTTAAGGACCACAGCACTTTTCAATTTTCTGACCGTTTGGGACCAGGGCTATTTTTACATTTCTGCTGTGTTTGTGTTTATCTATAATTCTCCTCTTACTCATTTACTGTACCCACACATACTATATACCGTTTTTCTCGCCATAAATTGACTTTTTAAAGATACCATTATTTTCATCATATCTTATAATTTACTATAAAAAAAATATATAAAATATGATAAAAAATGGAAAAGCTTTGACCCCCAAAATCTGTTACACATCTACAACCACCAAAAAAAACACATTCCAAATAGTTTCTAAATTTTGTCCTGAGTTTAGAAATACACAATGTTTACATGTTCTTTGCTTATTTTGCAAGTTATAGGGCAATAAGTACAAGTAGCACTTTGCAATTTCCAAACCATTTATTTTCAAAATTAGCGATAGTTACATTGGAACACTGATATCTGTCAGGAATCCCTGAATAACCCTTTACATGTATATATATTTTTTTAGTAGATAACTCAAAGTATTGATCTAAGCCCATTTTGGTATATTTCATGCCACCATTTCACCGCAAATTGCGATCAAATAAAAAAATCGTTAACTTTTTCACTAACTTTAGGTGTCTCTCTGAAATTATTTACAAACAGCTTGTGCAATTATGGCACAAATGGTTGTAAATGCTTCTCTGGGATCCCCTCTGTTCAGAAATAGCAGACATATATGGCTTTGGCATTGCTTTTTGGTAATTAGAAGGCCACTAAATGTGTCTGCGCGTAACACTTGTATTATGCCCAGCCGTGAAGGGGTTAATTAGGTAGCTTGTAGGGAGCTTGAAGGGTTAATTTTAGCTTTAGTGTAGAGATCAGCCTCCCACCTGACACATCCCACCCCTTGTTCCCTCCCTGACCACTCTCAAACAGCTATCTTCCCTCCCCCACCTCACTTTTGTCACCACCATCTTTAGTACTGGCAGAAAGTTTGCCAGTATAAAAATATTTTTTTTTTTTTTTTTTTTTTTTTTTAAATTATATATTTTCTGCAGTATATGATCCCCCCTTACCACCCAACCTCCCTGAGTTCCCCCCCCCAAACAGCTCTCTAACCCTCCCCCCACTAACTATTTTCCACCATTTTGAGTACTGGCAGCTGTCTGCCAGTACCCACTTTGCAATAAAATTGGACTCCCCCCTCCCAGATCCCTTTCCCAGCGTTATTTTCCCCCTCTCTCTCCCACCCTTCTCTCCCACCACCCTCTCGTACCACTTAATAGGTGCTCATATGGACAGATCGCGGGTGTTTACACACTGCTGGCCGGAAGTTCGCCAGCGATGGGCTGCCCACCCACCTCCCTGCAATGGCTCCCACCCACCAACGATCAGCACTATCGATCGCCGATGCAGAGAGGGCCAGAGAGTGACTCTCTCTGCATCGGTGTGTGAAAAAAAGTATTGCAGTGATGTCTCAATATCGAGGCTGCGAGGCATCACAGCAATTCCTTGAAAGCGTATGGAAGCGATCAGGATACGTCCTTGGTCGTTTATGACCGTTTTTTGTAGGACGTACCCTGTATGTCGTCGGTCGTTAAGGGGTTAAATCTTTACAACTTTTGTGTGCAATATTTTTTTTTAGTAGTTATTAGATTGTTATTATGAGTGTAACTTTTTGTTGTGTTATGTGACAGTGTTTTGTTTCGCGGAACAGTTAACAAGAGCTCTGAAATTGCGGTAATCATTCTGGCGTAAATCGAGATTGCGCTCACGCGTTTGCATTTTTCAACTTGTAATACAAGCGCAATTTAACTCACCCACAAACAAAGAGGAAAACCCAATATTGTTTGCATACAAAGGTTGTTGCTAAACTCCCTTAATGGGGTTTTTTATTTGTGTAGTTCAGAAAAATGTACTGTGATTGTCACTTTAGTAGATAAAGAGTAACACAAAGTATTTTATAGTAAAGAAAATAACAATTTTAATAATTTTAACTAAAGGGACATTAAAGTCAATTTGTATTTAAGCACCAAAATATAAGAATTGCATTGCAAAAGATCAGCATGCAAAATAAAAAAATTTTTAAGCATTTAATTGTGTTAAAAATATGCATTGTTTTGGATCCTTAGGACACGCCCTTTGAAAAGCCTGTAGAAAGTTATTTATCGTATTTCCTTTGCTGCAGCTAATTGGGGTAGATATAAATTAGCTCCGGTACATAGCAACCAATCACGGTCTCTGCATTTTATGGAATGTTCTCCAGATTCTCTGGGGGCTGTGCACACACTGCAAATGTCAAAATTCATTATAGCAGAAGCACATACATACATATACAGTATACATATACACACACATACTCACAGGTATATCCATATGCACAGAAAATAAAGGGTTTATAGTGTATAAAGCGCTGGACTTAAAACGCTTTTTTGCCTCCCGAAATACTGTCCTCCTCCTGGACAGAGAAAATGTAAATAAAACAGAGAATGGTTTTCGGGGGCGCTCAGTAAGCTCATAACATTAGAGATATGGGTATGATCACATTAATAATGGGGACCTTAATAAGGGTGTTCTCAAATAATTATATATATATATATATATATATATATATATATATATATATATAATTATATATATTTGGACTCTTTTCCTTTTTGGTAAAAAAATATTGAAGGATAAATCACTCTTTTTTTATCTTTTATTGAAAAATACACCTTTATGTATTTATTCGTGTTTATTATAAATTTGCATAATGGTTGTTATGTTCTTTATTAGTTTTGAATATATGAAACATTAAATTCTAATGTTTATAAATTTTTTCTGTACCCAAATAAATATAATGTCACATTGAAACACTTCCGGACTCTCAGTTTAAAGCCTCTATATTTGTGATATGGTTAAACCAGGTACGTTTTTTTAATATATATTTTTTAATATATAGTGAAGAGAACTTGAAAATATACGCCAATTTTATAAAAAAAACTTTTACTTATTAAAAAACATTACATAAAAATCATAAAATACTAAATTATACAATTAGCAAATTTTTCACTGAAATCTATTGTGACGAATTTGTTCCTTTAAAAACAAACAATTAAACTTTCTTCTAAGAAAACCTTTGATATGCGTAGATATTTAAAATAAATTACTAAGCTTATAACTTTATGCAAGTGTTTTCAATATACTTCTGCTTTAAGAAAATGGCTTCTGTGTTTTCTTACTGGACTGATAGGTAAAGGATGGTCTAATGTTACCACCTTTAATTAACCAAAAAAAAATATTATTTTTAAAGAGAAAGCTGTATAGTCTCTTTTAGCAAATGGTAATTTTGTTGCAATGCCCCTTATTTTGACATATGTAACTTTGCGTGTTATTTTAGAAATGGAAAGTCTCTCCAAATGTAACGATTACACAAAAGTCTCTCCTAATGCATATTTCTCCTTGACAATAAACTTTAGTAGTGGCCAACTACTGAATGCTTAAGTTGCCTTTTAGGACTTACCCCTAAGGCATTGTTAGTGCATAGATATAGCACCCTGTATGCTAATGATTGCACTCCGCTAGTAATCTAGCCCCTTATGGGGAATGAAGTTTGGAGTTGAATGTCCCTATTTATTTTACTTGTGTTACCTTTAATTTTAACTTAGAAAACTTTATTTTTCCTACTCTTCTGAGAAAGGCCAGCAGAATATTTATTTATTATGGGTGCTGTAGTTTGCATTATCCAACTACATGCTAAATAGTGATTGTTTAGACTGATACAGGAGCTCATTTACATTTGGCCTGTGATTAACTACACAAAGGAGATACGATAAACATACTCAAGAGAGTTTCAAAGGTTGTATGGCAAAACTTTAAATGCTTTAAAAAAAAATAACTTTGGATGCAGATTTACAAATTGACTTTAAAGACCCCTTTAAATGGACATTCCAATCCAGCCAATATTGGAATCCACATGGATGCATTTCTGAATCGAATAGAAGCATTTCTGTCATATAAATGTATTAGCACAAACTATTCTAGTAAATGCTATAGCTGTTTTAAAAGTGTATGCACCGTGCACCAGCATTATAAACACAACAATTGCTCAGAGAGGTGCTTGTAACATCTGGTAATGACTCAATGTGTTAATAACAGACATGATACAAGCCCCACTGGCGCTCTGAACAGCTACAATATTTAAAATGCTGGTGCACTGAGAATACCTAGCTGTGCTTCACATGCACGTGCAGAGACAAATGCTAACACTAAAACAGTGATATCTTTTACTAGAAGCATACTTGCCTATACATGTACAGTATATTGCAAATCTGTTTATTTTCAAGGATGTAATTCATCTACTGTATGTGCATTTATATTTTGACCGGATGTCCCTTTAATGTCCAAATAAATGTAAGTCTTGAGGTTTAGATAACAAAGCCTGCTGCCCTATTTGTTACTTATTTTATTATTTGCCAATGTAAATGTATCATTTGTACAGTGCTTTTGTTATATTCTTTATTGCAGAATATTTTGTGCTTTCTTATTCCGTTTACAAAGGCAAAACTTAAAATTACAGTAATTTTCTTGGCAACGCCTCTGTAAAACTCTGTTTTATAAAAGGTAATTATCCAGTTTATATTACAAGACTTTAACAAACTAGTAATATTACCGTAATTATGCAATTTAGTTTGTCTTCTGAAAGAGCTGTACTGTACATTTATTGCCTGGGTAATTATCTCATGTCTGCTAAACTGGAATACAAATTACTCTAAGATCAAGTACAAATAAAAATAACAATACTTTAAAGGGATAGTATACTCAAAATTAAGCTTTCATGATTCACATAGAGCAGGCAATTTTAAGCAACTTTCTAATTTACTCCTAATATCAATTTGTCTTTGTTCTCTTGGTAACTTTATTTGAAAAGGCTGGAATATAAAGCTTAGGAACCTGCTCATTTCTGGGTCAGCACCCTGGGTAGCGCTTGCTGATTGGTGGCTACATTTGGACGCCTATCAGCATCAGCAAAAATGGGCAGGCTCCTAAACTTACATTCTTGCTTTTTCAAATAAAGATACCACAAGAACGAGGACAAATTGATAATAGGAGTAAATTAGTTGCTTAAAATTGCTGCTCTATCTGATTTATTAAAGTTTAATTTTGACTTGACTATTCCTTTAAAGTTGAAAGAGATATCACTAATAAATGTAGAGAAGGTAGTGAAAAACAGGTGTGGGAAATAGTAAATCCAAAATGGATATCACTGCTAAAAACAGCCTAAGCAAAAAATATAAGGAGGAAAGGAAATGCGCTACAAAAGCTATCACACTCACAAGGACAATGGTTTTATCTATTAAAATGACAATTACAATATATTACATTTACAAAAAATATATAAAAGCTAAAAAAACCTTAAAGAGACCACCGGTGGATCTCTAAAAATATATTGGCATATGTATTAAAAATGAGGCAAAGGTACGAAGGTTATTATAAACCAGGCATAAGAAAATTCAAATAACAGTTGATAAAATGCAAAATACAATGGATAAAGTGCAAAGTCCGTAGGAATCAGGGACTAGGTACGTAATTCTTTAGTTAAAGATGTGACTTTATCAGTAGATTATAACTTCAAAATGTCCCTTTAGAAAGGAGGATAATAGTAATAGCGGAGAGAACTTAAGTTCATGAATTGACACTGTTAGTATATGTGGATACAATACTTTCAATTAAAGACAACAAACAGCCCTTAGACCCATGTATACTTCACCACTTTGTAGCTTGCTTCGATGTGTGGCTGCACGAATTGCGCTAAGGATACCCGGTCTTTCTGTTTGTTTGCCGTTATATCTCTGCGGTGTGGATCACTTCTACATTTGCGGTCATAAACAGCCCTTAGAATCGAGTATACTTCACCGCTTGAAAGTTATTTATTTAAAGATTACCACATATTGGTTTATCATTCTGGTTCAAGTGTTTTTAATCTCAGCCAACGTTGGGCAAGATTACATATGCGGCATCGCCCGCAAAAGCTGGCGACGCCGGTTTTTACGCGGTTTTGGTATCACATATTTCAGTAGCTCTCATCCTATTGGCTGATTTGAATTTGAAGACCTATCTGGGGGTTAAACTTAGGCTTTTTTTTTAAATGTTTGAGGTTTTTTTTTTAGATTAGGGATTTAATGGGCCTTTGAAAAAGAGCTGAATGCCCTTCCATACAAATGCTCCTTTAGGGGCAATGAGTAGTTTAGGATTTTTAGTGTTAGTTTTTTTTGGGGGGTTTGGTGGGTGGGGGTTTTTACTGTTAGAGGGGGGACTTTTAAAGGTAAAAATATCTGTTTAAAAAGGCCCTTTTAAGGGCAATTGGTAATTTAGCATTAGATTAGTGGGTGTTTTTATTTTGGGGGGAGCTTTTTTATTTTCATAGGGATTAGGTTTAATTTTTAAATTTTTGATAATTTGGTTTATTGTTTTATGTAATAATAGATTTTTTTATTTTTGTAATCTTAGATTAATTCAATTTTAGTTTTTCTTATTTATTTTTTTTTTAAATATATTTTATTGAAAAACTCAAGCTTTGTATACAACATGTAAATTTCACATATATGTTTTCCAGTCTTTGCTTTTTTTCTTTTCCAATTTCTCAGTATTGTCCTTGGCAGCTTGTGCCATTGTTATAGATACTGCTAAGTTTCGCAGTTCCATTATAGAGTCTGAGTCCATATAGGCCCTACGGCCAAACAAACATAATCAATGATACATGGTAAAAATACTAGCTTGTAACCAAACAAATATAAAGTTTCATGTAAAGGATGAAACCGTGTGTGACCTCTGTGTAACACCATTAAAAGGAAAAGGGTCATAGGCTCACCCGTGAAAGGATTTTTACAGGTGATTGATTCTGCACAGTTAGTAGTCCCTCACTTCCCAGGTCTGTCATTGCGTTCTTCGTGTCTTTGTGTCTTATCCCTACTTAGCCAGTAGGTAGATATGTTATGTCAGTGGTCACGTCTTTTACCCTGAGGTGTAGTGTATCTGCGTTGTCTGATGTCAGTGGTCAGTGTTGCGCTGCTCCCATTGTTGCAACATTAGGTCATGTATGTCTGCTGTGCCTTGCTGTATGTGGTGGTACCTCTCTAACTGCAACAGGGTGCTTACTTGGCTTTCCCAGTCCTCTATGGATGGTATTGTCTTTGTTTTCCAATATTTTGGGATGAGCATTTTGGCACTGTTCAACATAATCAGGAGTAATGCCCTGCTCTGCTTGGTCTCTAGTTTAGGTAGTGATAGAAATAGGATCGTCTTTGGGCTGTTTTGTAACGGTTTCCCTATTATGTGTGTAATATGGAGGAAGACACCTACCCAGTACATGTCAAGTTTGGGGCAAGACCACCAAATGTGTGTTGGTGTGCCCTCTTCACCGCAGTCTCTCCAGCACCTCCCCAAAGCTGTCTTATAAATGCAATGCAACCTACTAGGTGTGAGGTACTATCTTGATATAAATTTATAGCTTGCCTCTTGTACTCGTACAGAAACTGAGGCTTTCTTGGTAATTTGGAACGCGGTGTGCCACTCTGTATTTTCTATCTCCATTTGTAGTTCTTTTTCCCACGCCCTCACATATGTGGGGAGTGTATTGGCGTCCTCCATAATTAATAATTTATATGTCAATGAGATGGCATGGGACGTAGGAGTGTCTCGGGTGCACAGGGTTTCAAAGATCGTTTTCTGTCTTGTAAACGAACCCCTGGAGCGGTGTTTTGCAAGAAAGTGATTGATCTGTGAGTGTGCTAACCAGTTCAAATGCGTCCCCAGTGCTGTCTCTTGAATGTCCGCTAGTGGTGCAAGTTTGTCTCCTTCTAAGAGGGAGGAGAGCGTCATGTCACTGAAGGAAGACCCTGAGTCTACATCCCTTGGTTTGTAGTTCCAAGGCATTTCAGGGTTCTGGTACATTGGAGTTAATGGTGCATGGGTGGAAGAGATATTTGTGGAGGTGCGTTGGATTTTATCCCAGTGTGTGTAAAAATCTATTAGTAATGGGTATGTGGATGTGGCTTTGGATCTGTGTTTCTCTGGAACCCAGGCCTGAAGACCTGCATTTCTTGTAGTAAGGATATCACAGTCCAGTTGCACCCACTTCTTGTTGGGGTCGTTATGGCACCAGTCTAATAGTCTCTGTAATATGGTGGCTTGTTTGTAAGTAGAAATGTTTGCGACTCCCAGACCCCCCCTGTCTCTCGGGAGGTATAGGGTTCTCTTTGCTATCCTTGGCCTAATGTTACCACAGATGTAATGTTCCAGTATACTTTGTAGTTTATGTAGGTAATTTGTTGGCAATGGGATTGGGGTAGTCTGGAGTAGATATAATATCCTTGGGACTACGTTCATTTTGACAACGTTAATTCTCCCTACCCAGGAAATTGTCTTCTTTTTCCAGCTAGAAAGATCTGACACCAGGGTATGTTCTAGTGCTCTGTAGTTGGCTTGAAATAGTACCTGTGGGTCTGGTGATAAGTGTATGCCTAAATACCTCATTTTAGTCTGTTGTGTGCGAAGTGGGCAGTCTTGAAGTATCTCAGATAAAGAGTCTGGGTCATATGTAATATTTAATAGCTCAGACTTAGTCGTGTTAAGATGAAAATTTGATACCCGTCCATAGTCTCCGAACACCTCCAGGACCCTGGGCATGGAGGTTTCCGTTTTAATCAATGTAAGTAGGACGTCGTCTGCGTAGAGTGCAAGCTTGTGTTCGTTAAAGCTTATAGAGACCCCTGATATCAATGTGTCCTCTCTTATTCTCTGCGCCAGTACCTCTATGGTTATGGCGAAGAGAATCGGTGAGAGGGGGCAGCCTTGTCTCGTGCCATTGTGAATGTAGAACCTATCGGACAGTAGTCCGTTTACTTTGACACGCGCTGTTGGGCATTCATATAATGTGAAGATTTGGGAAATAATGGAGTCGCTGAATTTCATTTTATGCAGAACCGCTTTTAGAAAAGGCCAATATACCCTATCAAAGGCTTTCTCTGCGTCTGTCGACACAATGATTGACGGGATTTTGTGTTGCTGGACATAGCTCATTAATTGCAGTACCTTTAAGGTGTTGTCCCTCGCCTCCCTCCCAGGGACAAAACCTACTTGGTCCGGATGAATCAATGTGGGCAGATATTTATTAATTCTATTGGCCAGGATCTTAGCAAAGATTTTAATATCACAGTTTAAGAGAGAAATGGGGCGAAAATGTTCTGGTTTATTTGGGTTTTTGCCTGGTTTAGGCAAGACTGTGATATAGGTCTCTAACATGTTGTCTGGAAAACCCCCCTCCTTTAATAATGAGTTAAATAGAGATATTAGTGGTGAGGTTAGATGATGTATAAAGGTTTTATAATATTTAATACCCAAACCGTCTGGTCCTTTGGCATGGATTTAATGGCGGCTGCAATTTCATCTTTTGTAATTGGTACATCTAAAGCCCCGGCGCTTTCCGTGTCAAGAGTGTGTAGGGTCACCCCCTCCAGATAGTTGTCTATATCTCGTAGGTCACAGTCATTGTGTATGTTGTATAGTTTTTCGTAGCACTGTCTGAATGTCTCCGCTATTTTTATGCTGTCTCTGTGCATGTCTCCCGTTGTATCCGCTAATTCGTGCACATGGGTTGTTAGTTGCTGACGTTTTAGTGCCTTGGCCAGTGAGGACCCTGATTTGTTGTTTACGTCAAAGTATTTTTGTTGTAGTATTACAGCTTTGTGTTGGTATTCCCTGATGTAGGTAGATTGTGGAGGTCGGTGTTGTTTGTGTTGTGTCTCCCAGTATCCTATTTGAGAGAGGGTGGAGTTCACGAACTGTCTGTCATTTTTTATTTTTCTCGCTTTGTGTTTAATGAACTCCCCCCTGATTACACATTTGTGTGCTTCCCATGTCGTTGCCATTGATGTGTCTGAGGGAGTGTTTTCCCTAAAGAAATGTCCTAGTGTTTCGTCAATGTCCATCTGGACTAGTGGGTTAGCTAGAGCGGTTTCGTCAAGCCTCCACATAAAGGGATGTGGTGGTATGCTTGGCCAGTTGATCATGCACTTTACTGGTGCGTGATCAGACCATGTTATTGGCAAAATTTCAGCTTTTTCCACCATAGTCAATCCTATCTGGTCCGTCACTATGTAGTCAATTGTAGTGTATGTATGGTGTGGATGTGAGTAGAATGTGAAGTCTGAGGCGTCTGGGTGCTCTGTTCTCCAAATGTCATGTATCTTTAGTAGTTGCAGTTGGGAGTTTATGGATTTTATGACTTTCATCGGTGTGCTTGTCCTCCCTGTTGATGTATCTCGCGAGGGGTCTAGTGGCAGGTTGAAGTCACCCGCAATGAACAACACCCCTTTCATGTGTTCAAGTAGTAACTGTGTGACCTGTCTAAAAACTAGGTGCTGTCCCTGGTTGGGCAGATAGATATTAACCAGCGTGACATATGTGTTGAAGAGAAGCCCTGTCACTATCAGATATGTTCCTTTGGTATCTTTGATGACATGTTTCGGTTGGAAAAGTACAGTGTTTTTGAGGAATATACCGACTCCTCCTTTCTTAGTTGGCCCCGAGGCCAGGAAGGAGGTCTTATATTGGTTGTTCATGTACTTAGGTTCCCTCCCCTTTTTAAAGTGTGTCTCTTGTATAAAGAGTATATCCCCTTTGGTTTTATGCAGTTGGTGGAACGCTATTGACCTTTTTTCAGGGCTGTTAAGGCCCTTGGCGTTTATAAATACTAGTGAGAGGGGTTGCCCCTGTGAGTTTCTTTGATCTGTCATGTTATTCTTCCCACCCGTCTGAAGTGTGTGGGTCAAATCGATGTGGTAGCTTTCGTCTGTGTATGTGGGGTGTCAAGTACCTTTTTTGTAATGTGTACCTGTGGTCGAGTCCGAGTCTAGTATTTAGATGCGTTTACGTCGTGGATATGAGAATTCATCTGTTCGTGTAGGCAGAGTTGTCGCGTCTATGTGGTTAAGGTGCAGTGAAAGGAAGCTCAGTTGGTGACACAGGTGAACCTAAAATAAAGTGGTATGAGATTAACTTGCAATGCAACAATGAAATAACAGCAGGGCAACAGTATCAATCAACAAACAATAATAACAAGCTGAAATGAAATAACAAGATAGGGCTATATCCCCACTGCTAAGCCCGATAATTCAAACATTAATATAAAATATACGACCTGTAGCCGTTTTTGACATTAAGAGTCCCTTCATGCGCTCGGCACGTTGGTTCTTTTTTCAGATTCTGTCCTTGACTTTCTCTCTGAGGGTGACGAGGGTCTGATGTGTGTTCTTGGGGTTATCACATTTTCTTCATCTGTATGCTCTGGGTGTGGGATGTTGATCCGTAGGATTTTGCAGAAGTGTGGTAGGTCTTCCCTGGTTTTGTACACCGCAGTAGTGCCGTCCCTTGTAGCGATGATGCTGACTGGAAATCCCCACCTATAGGGTATCCTCTGTGATCTTAGAGCAATGGTGATAAAGCTGAGCTCCCTCCTTTTTTGCAGAGTAGCTGGGCTCAAGTCAGCAAAAATCTGTATGCGGTTGCCTGCGTGTGTAAAGTCCTGTTTTTGTCTGGCATATTTGAGGATTTCTTCTTTGTCTTTAAAATGTAGGAGTTTAAGAATGACATCCCTGGGTGGTGCTTTAGGTGGGGGTTTGGCTCTTAGGGCTCGGTGGGCTCTCTCTATTGGGACCTCAAGTGCGCCACTGTCCACTTTAAGGGTCCGGAAAAGATCTTGTAGGCAGCCTTCCAGGGCCGCCGGTTGTATAGTTTCAGAGATGCCCCGTATCCGGAGGTTGTTCCTCCTACCTCTGTTATCTAGGTCCTCCACTTTCTCCCAGAGTTGATGTATAGTCTCCTCTTGCTCGTATGCCAGACGTGATATGTGTTCAATATCATTGTGTGCTGTATTGTGGCTCTCTTCTAGATTTGTTACTCTTTGAGTTACCCTTGTCAGATCACGTTTCAGTTCAGTGTACCAGGTTTTAACTTCTGACATGATCTCTTTTACATCATCTTTAGTGCAAAGAGGTTTTAAATCTTCTTTTGTGAGACCAATGGAGTGCGTTGGATGTGATGGCGTTGCTTGCATGTCCTCTGCTGGTGCAGGGGCCTTTGGGTTAGATGTGGCAGTAGGAGTCTGCGGTTCTAAAGGTTTTAAATATTGCTGCAACATTTTTGTATTTGTAGCACCGTCAGATTTGCCTTGTTTACGTGCTGGCATACTTTTAAGATTTAATGCAGTGGAGTAGAGGGCAGGCCTTATCAGTTATGTGTCAGTCTCAGCTTTTGTTTCCCCAGTGTGGGTATATCTGGTTTAGGGATGTATAACAGTATTAATAAAGCCACCAAGCTATTGTAAAGCACTTTCTTTGTATTTTCTCAGATATTCTCCTCTCTGGTTCAGGGTGCGATATGTCTCTGGTGTTAGCTATGTATTTACTATTGTGCAGGCAGTAATAGTTTTGTTCTTGTGAGTTCTGTTCACCAGTATGAAAAGTATCCCTCCTGACAGAGTTTAGGGTCTGTTATAGCAGCTAAGCTAGTGCTAAGATGCAGCTTATTTTCGTGTAACTTATAGTGTCTCTGTGATATACTTAGGCCCCTTTTCCGTTTACTGTCAATATTCAGCTCTCCTGTTCCTTCTCTTTCTCTTTTTATGCTGCTGCTGCGTTTATTATCTAACTATTTAGTTTGTTTTGTTATGCCAGATGCCTGATCTCTTATGCGCTTGTATTGTGGGCCCTTTGGCTGGTGTTATGGCGCTTTATTGTTATGCTGATCTCACCGCGTGGTTGTGCGCAGATTTTTTGCACCCCCGGGGACCTGGGACTTACTTGCCGCTTTTGCGTCGGCTCCCTGCTGTGTCCGGTCGGCTGAAGCGTGTCCGTTGCTATGCGGGCTTGTTGTTTTGCCCGGGCTTTAGGTTGGCTGCTCCCGGTCTCCTACGATCGCACCGCCTGTGGCCTGAGTACGGGGAGTCGGCCCGCCGGCTTCCCGTGGTGTTTCTCAGGTTCAGCTGTTCCCCTCTGCAGTTTGTTCGGTCCCCTCGCTTCTGCTGTGTGTAAGGATTCACTGCAGAACAGAAAAAGGTCTTTGGCTAATTTTATATACCGGGCTTAGGTGGTATGGGCCTGGGAGCTATCCTCTCACACAGCCATTTTCCAGCATGGCTAAGCTCCGCCCCCTGGTCTTAGTTTTTCTTATTTTTAAGTAATGTTAGCTTTTTTTATTTTAATTGTTTGTAATTTAGTATTTTTTAATTTAGGTAATTGGGGTTAATTTAGGGGGTGTTAGGTTAGGGGGTTTAGTAATTTAATTCGTTATTTGCATTGTGGGGGTTTGGCAATTTAGGGGTTAATAGTTTTATTAGGATTATTGCGTTCTGTGGCTTTGGCGGTTTAGGGGTTAATAGTTTTATTAGGATTATTGTGGTGCGTGGGTTTGGCGGATTAGGGGTTAATAAATGTATAAGGTTTGTTGCGATGTGGGTTAATGGCGCATTAGGGATTAACAGATTTAATAGGTACTTTGCGATGTGGGTTAATGGCAGATTAGGGGTTAATAGTTTTAACAGGGACTTTGCGATGTGGGTGAATGGCGGATTAGGGGTTAATACATTTATTAGGTAGTTTGCGATGTTGGGGTTGGTAGATTTAGGGGTTAATAATTTTATTAGGTAGATTGCGATGTAGGTGAATGGCGGATTAGGGGTTAATAGTTTAATTATGCATATTGCATTGTGGGGGGTTGTTGGTTTAGTGGTTAATACTTTTATTATTAGTTCCAATGTGGGTTTGATGGCGGATATAGGGGTTTTACGTGTCAGGTTTATTTCTGGGTGGCAGGTTTGACTTTTACTGGAGATTTGACATTTTTTTAAATTTTCTTAGGTGCCGGCAGTTTCTAAAATGCGGTAAATCACTGGCGACTCCAGAAACTTGTATTTACGCACATTTCTGGACATCGCTAGTTTATCCGACTATTATTTGTTATGCATGTAATTATATATCTGCTACATGCCACATGTTTGCTGACACTTTGTTAAAGCTGTATTACAATACTCACTACACAGAGAAGAGCAACCTCTTTTTAGTTGTATGCTTTCCTACAATTACTTGATAATTGTGTTTCCTTTGCTCTCACTCTGTGGCATAAAACCTCACAATAAATATATATAAATGATATAATACATATTAATTTATCAGAGGTCTCTTATGCAGATCATCCTACGGCTTTCCTCTCCTTCGATCTCTTATTCATATGTTTTTTTGTTTGGCTGCATATATTTTGCTTCCATTTAGGTCTGTGGAAATTATTGGTAAAAATGTGCAAAAGGGATGAGAAAATCCTGTGTCAAATAGATTTTGAGTGTTTATCAAATTTGCTTTGTACTCTTGGTATCTTTTATTAAATTGTAAAACTAGGTAAGCTCATGAGAGCTCAGGAGTGTGCACAACTCTTTAGTACTCTATGGCAGAGGTGTTTTGCAACATTGTATAACAAAGCTACAAATAATGTTGCAAAACACTGCTGCCCTAGAGTACTAAAAACATGTGCACACTCATGAGCCTATCTAGTTTTACTCTAAAAGATACCAAGAGAACGAAGCAAATTTGTTATCTTTAAATAATTTTTTTGAAGAGCACACCTAGGTAGGCTCAGGAGCATGCACATGTCTGGTGCACTATGCAGCAGCAGATTTGGCAACAATAATTGTAACAATGTTATACACTGTTGAAAACACTGCTGCCCAAATATGCTCAACAATGTACATTATTAAAAGCATTGTTACAAACACTGCTGCCCTATAGTGCACAGGACTCATACATAGCATTATTTAAAGGGACAGTCTAGTCCAAAACAAACTTTCATGATTCAGATAGGGCATGTCATTTTACAAACTTTCTCAGTTTACTTCTATCACCAATTTTGCCTTGTTCTCTTGATATTCTTAGTTGAAAGCTAAATCTAGGAGGTTCATATGCTAATTTCTAAGCCCTTAAAGGCTGCCTCTTAGCTCAGGGCATTTTGACAGTTTTTCACCACTAGAGGGTGTTAGTTCATGTGTTTCATATAGATAACACTGTGCTCATGCACATGGAGTTCCTGGGAGCCAGCACTGATTGGCTAAAATGCAAGTCTGTCAAAAGAACTGAAATAAGGGACAGTTTGCAGAGGCTTAGTTACAAGGTAATCACAGAGGTAAAAAGTGTATTTATATAACTGTGTTGGTTATGCAAAACTAGGGAATGGGTAATAAAGGGGCTATCTATCTTGTAAAACAATAAATGTTCTGGTGTAGTCTCTTTAATGGTAATTATAGAGTTGGGGAAAATAAATATAGGGGCAACATTATTTTGTTTTTTAAAAAAAAAGTTTTGTTGCAGGAAAGACAGTTCGTTTACAGAACTTTCTAATTCATTTCTGGTATCAAATTTACTTTGTTTTTAAGTATCCTTTATTGAAAAACATACCTAGGTATGCTTAAGAGCATGTATGTGTCCTGTGCACTATAGGGCAGCAGTGTTTGTAACAATGTTTTCAATAATATACATTGTTGAGCATATTTGCTCAGCAGTGTTTTCAACAGTGTATAACATTGTTACAATTATATGGCCACAAAAAGGATTTTACTCACAGTGGGTGTTGGATATCACACTTGAGGTTTCTTCATAAATATAGAAAAAGAGATACATTTAAAGGGACATTTCAGTCAAAATATAAATGCACACAGATGAATTACATTTTTGAAAAGAAACAGATTTGAAATATAAATGTATTAGCAAAAATGCTTCTAGTAAAAGTTATCAATGTTAAAGGGCCACTAAACCCAAAATCTTTCTTTCATGATTCAGATAGAGAATACAAATTTAAATAACATTACAATTTACTTCTATTATTTATTTTGCTTCATTTTTTTAGATATTCTTATTTGAAGAAAAAGCAATGCACATGGGTGAGCCAATCACATGAGGCTTCTATGTGCAGCAACCAATCAGCAGCTACTGAGCATATCTAGATATGCTTTTCAGCAAAGAATATCAAGAGAATAAAACAAATTAGATAATAGAAGTAAATTAGAAAGATGTTTAAAATTGCATTCTCTTTCTAAATCATCAAAGAAAAAATGTGGGTTTCACGTCCCTTTAAGTGTTATCACTTTTCTCTGCATGTGCAGGTGAAGCATAGCTAGATATTCTCAGTGCACCAGCATTTTAAACACTGCAGCTGCTTAGAGCAGTGATTTTCAACCTTTTTTTTTTGCCGTGGCACACTTTTTTACATAAAAAAATCCTGTGGCACACCACCATCCCAAAATTTTAAAAAAATCACACATTGTAGCCTAATACAGCATATATATATATATACACACACACATATATATACACACACACACACACATATATATACACACACACACATACATATATACACACACACACACACACACACACATGCACTGTGCTGTGATGCCATGCCTCCTACAAACTATACGTGACATATTGACATTAATTCACAAACAATCATAATGATCGTCTGTGAATGAATGTCAATATGTCATGGCTGTAAATGATGCCTGATGAGCCTGTCACATACCTCTCAATATTTAAAAATTTGAAAGAGGGACACCCCTGCACTAGGAGTAAAAAACAAGCACAATTTAAAAAATATGTCACACTGTTGTCAGTCTGCCGCGGCACACCTGAGGATCTCTCACGGCACACTGGTTGAAAAACGCTGGCTTAGAGCACCAATGGGGCTTGTGTCATGTCAGCAATTAACAAATTGCATCATTACCAGATGGCACAAGCACTTTAAGATCTCTGAACAAGTGCTGGGTTTAAAATGCTTATATTATTAAAAAATTACAAAAATAATTATATTCAAAACTGAAATGCATCCATGCAGATTCCAATTTTGTCTGAAATGTCCCTTTAACATGATCAACATCTCTAATAAGAATGCACAGGTTTAATGATTAAAGGGTCTTTCTAACACAAATGGACCTAGGACTATATAGAAATACATTGAGTAGCCCCTATTTAAATCTGAGATTGGCTCAGAAACCCACACTAGGTAGTTACCTTGGAACATTTTAACTGAAGTGTATGTGTACATGGTACATACCAATCAATACCGTACACACAAACAAAAACTTAAAGTCCTCTATGGATCAACATCTAGTACACATCTTGGAGTTAAAAAAAATGTTAAAGGGACACTAAACCCAAAATTTTTCTTTCATGCTTCAGGTAGAGAATACAATTTTTAACAACATTCCAATTTAGTTCTATTATCTAATTTGCTTCATTCTTTAGATTTACTTTGTTGAAGAAATAGCAATGCACATGTGTGAGCCAATCACACGAGGCATCTATGTGCAGCACCCAATCAGCAGCTACTGAGCCTATCTAGATATGCTCTTCAGCAAAGAATATCAAGAGATTAAAGCAAATTAGATAATAGAAGGAAATTAGAAAGTTGTTTAAAATTGCATAGTCTATATGAATCATGAAAGAAAAAAATGTGTGTTTAATGTCACTTTAAGCAGCCTTTTCAGTCGCTTAGCAAACTCTTCTAAAACTGTACATCTCCAGAATAGTTTAAACAGAAATGTCCTTTTAATTTCTTTCTATTTATTTATTATTATTTTTTGGATTTTGTAAGTTTTCTTGGGCAATGGATGGGAATGATGTGTATATTAAACGCTATCATTATCTGATGAAGGCTGAGTGATTCTTCTGAAAAGTTGTGTATGTCTCATTCATAATAAAAACGTATTGCTGTGTGAAATCTATTCAAGTGCGTCATATTATGGAATGAATGAATGGACACACACTCCATCAGCTGAAAATAAAGATGTGCACAAGCCTACCTACCTGCCATTCAACAAAGTGATTTATTCGACAGAATTAAGTTAATTTGATAATAGGAATAAATTGTAAAGTTGTTTCAAACTTTACATTCTGAGTCTGGGAGAAAAAAAATTGATTTCATGTCCCTTTATATAATGACAATATCCAAAAAAACCCTCCACTTAGCTCATGACGTTTACCTAGTTCTTTTCACAGCATCAATACTGGTTTTGTGAATGTGCATATAATAATATAGTTGTGTTTTATTTCATCTCAGGTGATGACAGCTCAGGATTTCTACCAACGTTTGGTCCATGTTATGTCAATTTATATGGAAGCCCTCGAGAATTCACTGGGTTTCCCGATCCTTATGAAGAGCTAAACTTGGGGAAGGTGAGTATATAACCGTTACATAATTATATGTCATTTTTATACCTATTTAGAAAAAAATATGGAGAAATAATATACATATTAAAGGACAAGAAGAGGTTAAAAATTTACATGAACATTAAATGGACTCAAATATTTTCTGTCAATCATGTGAAATATGTTGTTTCTCCAACATAGGTGTGTCCGGTCCACGGCGTCATCCTTACTTGTGGGATATTCTCTTCCCCAACAGGAAATGGCAAAGAGCCCAGCAAAGCTGGTCACATGATCCCTCCTAGGCTCCGCCTACCCCAGTCATTCTCTTTGCCGTTGTACAGGCAACATCTCCACGGAGATGGCTTAGAGTTTTTTAGTGTTTAACTGTAGTTTTTATTATTCAATCAAGAGTTTGTTATTTTGAAATAGTGCTGGTATGTACTATTTACTCAGAAACAGAAAAGAGATGAAGATTTCTGTTTGTATGAGGAAAATGATTTTAGCAACCGTCACTAAAATCCATGGCTGTTCCACACAGGACTGTTGAGAGCAATTAACTTCAGTTGGGGGAACAGTGAGCAGTCTCTTGCTGCTTGAGGTATGACACATTCTAACAAGACGATGTAATGCTGGAAGCTGTCATTTTCCCTATGGGATCCGGTAAGCCATGTTTATTACGATCGTAAATAAGGGCTTCAAAAAGGGCTCATTAAGACTGTAGACTTTTTCTGGGCTAAATCGATTGATTATTAACACATATTTAGCCTTGAGGAATCATTTTATCTGGGTATTTTGATATAATAATATCGGCAGGCACTGTTTTAGACACCTTATTCTTTAGGGGCTTTCCCAAAGCATAGGCAGAGCCTCATTTTCGCGCCGGTGTTGCGCACTTGTTTTTGAGAGGCATGGCATGCAGTCGCATGTGAGAGGAGCTCTGATACTTAGAAAAGACTTTCTGAAGGCGTCATTTGGTATCGTATTCCCCTTGGGGCTTGGTTGGGTCTCAGCAAAGCAGATACCAGGGACTGTAAAGGGGTTGAAGTTCAAAACGGCTCCGGTTCCGTTATTTTAAGGGTTAAAGCTTCCAAATTTGGTGTGCAATACTTTTAAGGCTTTAAGACACTGTGGTGAAAGTTTGGTGAATTTTGAACAATTCCTTCATGTTTTTTCGCAATTGCAGTAATAAAGTGTGTTCAGTTTAAAATTTAAAGTGACAGTAACGGTTTTATTTTAAAACGTTTTTTGTACTTTGTTATCAAGTTTATGCCTGTTTAACATGTCTGAACTACCAGATAGACTGTGTTCTGAATGTGGGGAAGCCAGAATTCCTATTCATTTAAATAAATGTGATTTATGTGACAATGACAATGATGCCCAAGATGATTCCTCAAGTGAGGGGAGTAAGCATGGTACTGCATCATTCCCTCCTTCGTCTACACGAGTCTTGCCCACTCAGGAGGCCCCTAGTACATCTAGCGCGCCAATACTCCTTACTATGCAACAATTAACGGCTGTAATGGATAATTCTGTCAAAAACATTTTAGCCAAAATGAACACTTATCAGCGTAAGCGCGACTGCTCTGTTTTAGATACTGAAGAGCATGACGACGCTGATAATAATATTTCTGAAGGGCCCCTAACCCAGTCTGATGGGGCCAGGGAGGTTTTGTCTGAGGGAGAAATTACTGATTCAGGGAACATTTCTCAACAAGCTGAACCTGATGTGATTGCATTTAAATTTAAGTTGGAACATCTCCGCATTCTGCTTAAGGAGGTATTATCCACTCTGGATGATTGTGACAAGTTGGTCATCCCAGAGAAACTATGTAAAATGGACAAGTTCCTAGAGGTGCCGGGGCTCCCAGAAGCTTTTCCTATACCCAAGCGGGTGGCGGACATTGTTAATAAAGAATGGGAAAGGCCCGGTATTCCTTTCGTCCCTCCCCCCATATTTAAAAAATTGTTTCCTATGGTCGACCCCAGAAAGGACTTATGGCAGACAGTCCCCAAGGTCGAGGGAGCGGTTTCCACTTTAAACAAACGCACCACTATACCCATAGAGGATAGTTGTGCTTTCAAAGATCCTATGGATAAAAAATTAGAAGGTTTGCTTAAAAAGATGTTTGTTCAGCAGGGTTACCTTCTACAACCAATTTCATGCATTGTCCCTGTCGCTACAGCCGCATGTTTCTGGTTCGATGAGCTGATAAAGGCGGGTCGATAGTGATTCTCCTCCTTTTGAGGAGATTATGGACAGAATCAATGCTCTCAAATTGGCTAATTCTTTCACCCTAGACGCCACTTTGCAATTGGCTAGGTTAGCGGCTAAGAATTCTGGGTTTGCTATTGTGGCGCGCAGAGCGCTTTGGTTGAAATCTTGGTCGGCTGATGCGTCTTCCAAGAACAAGCTACTTAACATTCCTTTCAAGGGGAAAACGCTGTTTGGCCCTGACTTGAAAGAGATTATCTCTGATATCACTGGGGGTAAGGGCCACGCCCTTCCTCAGGATCGGCCTTTCAAGGCAAAAAATAAACCTAATTTTCGTCCCTTTCGTAGAAACGGACCAGCCCAAGGTGCTACGTCCTCTAAGCAAGAGGGTAATTCTTCTCAAGCCAAGCCAGCTTGGAGACCAATGCAAGGCTGGAACAAGGGAAAGCAGGCCAAGAAACCTGCCACTGCTACCAAGACAGCATGAAATGTTGGCCCCCGATCCGGGACCGGATCTGGTGGGGGGCAGACTCTCTCTCTTCGCTCAGGCTTGGGCAAGAGATGTTCTGGATCCTTGGGCGCTAGAAATAGTCTCCCAAGGTTATCTTCTGGAATTCAAGGGACTTCCCCCAAGGGGGAGGTTCCACAGGTCTCAGTTGTCTTCAGACCACATAAAAAGACAGGCATTCTTACATTGTGTAGAAGACCTGTTAAAAATGGGAGTGATTCATCCTGTTCCATTAAGAGAACAAGGGATGGGGTTCTACTCCAATCTGTTTATAGTTCCCAAGAAAGAGGGAACGTTCAGACCAATCTTAGATCTCAAGATCTTAAACAAGTTTCTCAAGGTTCCATCGTTCAAGATGGAAACCATTCGAACAATTCTTCCTTCCATCCAGGAAGGTCAATTCATGACCACGGTGGATTTAAAGGATGCGTATCTACATATTCCTATCCACAAGGAACATCATCGGTTCCTGAGGTTCGCATTCCTGGACAAACATTACCAGTTCGTGGCGCTTCCTTTCGGATTAGCCACTGCTCCAAGGATTTTCACAAAGGTACTAGGGTCCCTTCTAGCTGTGCTAAGACCAAGGGGCATTGCTGTAGTACCTTACTTGGACGACATTCTGATTCAAGCGTCGTCCCTTCCTCAAGCAAAGGCTCACACGGACATTGTCCTGGCCTTTCTCAGATCTCACGGATGGAAAGTGAACGTGGAAAAGAGTTCTCTATCTCCGTCAACAAGGGTTCCCTTCTTGGGAACCATAATAGACTCCTTAGAAATGAGGATTTTTCTGACAGAGGCCAGAAAAACAAAACTTCTAGACTCTTGTCGGATACTTCATTCCGTTCCTCTTCCTTCCATAGCTCAGTGCATGGAAGTGATCGGGTTGATGGTAGCGGCAATGGACATAGTTCCTTTTGCACGCATTCATCTAAGACCATTACAACTGTGCATGCTCAGTCAGTGGAATGGGGACTATACAGACTTGTCTCCGAAGATACAAGTAAATCAGAGGACCAGAGACTCACTCCGTTGGTGGCTGTCCCTGGACAACCTGTCACGAGGGATGACATTCCGCAGACCAGAGTGGGTCATTGTCACGACCGACGCCAGTCTGATGGGCTGGGGCGCGGTCTGGGGATCCCTGAAAGCTCAGGGTCTTTGGTCTCGGGAAGAATCTCTTCTACCGATAAATATTCTGGAACTGAGAGCGATATTCAATGCTCTCAAGGCTTGGCCTCAGCTAGCGAGGGCCAAGTTCATACGGTTTCAATCAGACAACATGACAACTGTTGCGTACATCAACCATCAGGGGGGAACAAGGAGTTCCCTGGCGATGGAAGAAGTGACCAAAATCATTCTATGGGCGGAGTTTCACTCCTGCCACCTGTCTGCTATCCACATCCCAGGAGTGGAAAATTGGGAAGCGGATTTTCTGAGTCGTCAGACATTGCATCCGGGGGAGTGGGAACTCCATCCGGAAATCTTTGCCCAAGTCACTCAGCTGTGGGGCATTCCAGACATGGATCTGATGGCCTCTCGTCAGAACTTCAAAGTTCCTTGCTACGGGTCCAGATCCAGGGATCCCAAGGCGGCTCTAGTGGATGCACTAGTAGCACCTTGGACCTTCAAACTAGCTTATGTGTTCCCGCCGTTTCCTCTCATCCCCAGGCTGGTAGCCAGGATCAATCAGGAGAGGGCGTCGGTGATCTTGATAGCTCCTGCGTGGCCACGCAGGACTTGGTATGCAGATCTGGTGAATATGTCATCGGCTCCACCTTGGAAGCTACCTTTGAGACGAGACCTTCTTGTTCAGGGTCCGTTCGAACATCCGAATCTGGTTTCACTCCAGCTGACTGCTTGGAGATTGAACGCTTGATCTTATCGAAGCGAGGGTTCTCAGATCCTGTTATCGATACTCTTGTTCAGGCCAGAAAGCCTGTAACTAGAAAGATTTACCACAAAATTTGGAAAAAATATATCTGTTGGTGTGAATCTAAAGGATTCCCTTGGGACAAGGTTAAGATTCCTAGGATTCTATCCTTCCTTCAAGAAGGATTGGAAAAAGGTTTATCTGCAAGTTCCCTGAAGGGACAGATTTCTGCCTTGTCTGTGTTACTTCACAAAAAGCTGGCCGCTGTGCCAGATGTTCAAGCTTTTGTTCAGGCTCTGGTTAGAATTAAGCCTGTTTACAAACCTTTGACTCCTCCTTGGAGTCTCAATTTAGTTCTTTCAGTTCTTCAGGGGGTTCCGTTTGAACCCTTGCATTCCGTTGATATTAAGTTATTATCTTGGAAAGTTTTGTTTTTAGTTGCAATTTCTTCTGCTAGAAGAGTTTCAGAATTATCTGCTCTGCAGTGTTCTCCTCCTTATCTGGTGTTCCATGCAGATAAGGTGGTTTTACGTACTAAACCTGGTTTTCTTCCAAAAGTTGTTTCTAACAAAAACATTAACCAGGAGATTATCGTACCTTCTCTGTGTCCGAAACCAGTTTCGAAGAAGGAACGTTTGTTGCACAATTTGGATGTTGTTCGCGCTCTAAAATTCTATTTAGATGCTACAAAGGATTTTAGACAAACATCTTCCTTGTTTGTTGTTTATTCCGGTAAAAGGAGAGGTCAAAAAGCAACTTCTACCTCTCTCTCTTTTTGGATTAAAAGCATCATCAGATTGGCTTACGAGACTGCCGGACGGCAGCCTCCCGAAAGAATCACAGCTCATTCCACTAGGGCTGTGGCTTCCACATGGGCCTTCAAGAACGAGGCTTCTGTTGATCAGATATGTAGGGCAGCGACTTGGTCTTCACTGCACACTTTTACCAAATTTTACAAGTTTGATACTTTTGCTTCTTCTGAGGCTATTTTTGGGAGAAAGGTTTTGCAAGCCGTGGTGCCTTCCATTTAGGTGACCTGATTTGCTCCCTCCCTTCATCCGTGTCCTAAAGCTTTGGTATTGGTTCCCACAAGTAAGGATGACGCCGTGGACCGGACACACCTATGTTGGAGAAAACAGAATTTATGTTTACCTGATAAATTACTTTCTCCAACGGTGTGTCCGGTCCACGGCCCGCCCTGGTTTTTTTAATCAGGTCTGATAATTTATTTTCTTTAACTACAGTCACCACGGTACCATATGGTTTCTCCTATGCAAATATTCCTCCTTAACGTCGGTCGAATGACTGGGGTAGGCGGAGCCTAGGAGGGATCATGTGACCAGCTTTGCTGGGCTCTTTGCCATTTCCTGTTGGGGAAGAGAATATCCCACAAGTAAGGATGACGCCGTGGACCGGACACACCGTTGGAGAAAGTAATTTATCAGGTAAACATAAATTCTGTTTTTTGCCGGAATAAAAATGGAAGTAAAAGCTCCCTGTTAATGTTTATTGACTGATAGGTACTTCCTGTTTATGCTCATTGGCTGATAGCTACATCCTGTTAATGTTCATTGGCTGATAGATATTTCTTGTTTATGCTCATTGTTTGATAGGTACTTCCTGTTAATGTTGATTGGCTGATAGGTATTTCCTGGTGATGCTCATTGACTAATAGGTACTTCCTGTTAATGTTGATTGGCTGATAGGTATTTCCTGGTGATGCTCATCGGCTAATTGGTACTTCCTGTTAATGTTGATTGGCTGATAATTACTTCCTGTTAATGTTGATTGTTTGATAGGTACTTCCTGTTAATGTGGATTGGCTGATAGGTACTTCCTGTTAAAGTTGATTGTTTGATAGGTACTTCCTGTTAATGTGGATTGGCTTATAGGTACTTCCTGTTAATGTTGATTGTTTGATAGGTACTTCCTGTTAATGAGGATTGGCTGATAGGTACTTCCTGTTGATGCTCATCAGCTGATAGGTACTTCCTGTTAATGTTGATTGGCTGATAGCTATTTCCTGTTAATGTTGATTGTTTGATAGGTACTTCCTGTTAATGTTCATTGGCTGATAGATACTTCCTGTTGATGCTCATTGGCTGATAGGTACTTCCTATTAATGTTCACTGGCTGATATGTATTTCCTGTTGATGCTCATCGGCTGATAGGTACTTCCTGTTAATGTTGATTGGCTGATAGGTACTTCCTGTTGATGCTCATTGGCTGATAGGTACTTCCTGCTAAAGCATATTGAGCAGTAGTTGGGAGTTAACAGGGGCGTATTATGGCCTAGGCCAGCAAGGCCGGTGCCTAGGGCAGCAGATTTGGGAGGGGCAGCACATCTGCCTTATCCTCTCTCTAAAAGCCAGCACACAGTACTGTGAGTGATAAAGTGCAGGCTCTTACAGAGAAGACAAGGCATGTGCGCTGATTAAGGTCGCTCTTCACAGGCAGTGCTCCTTTAAACCGTTGCTTCATTTAGAGCCACTGGCATTTTTGTAGTGGAAAAAGTTCTTGGTGAGAAACTTGCCCGGGGATATGCTTGCAAGGTGAGGCTGGAGGAGAAGACCTTGTGCTGGTATGCTGCCTCCTCTTGTCAGCTTTGGTGGGTCTGTGAGTGCAGTGCTTACAGCAGCTAACAGACTGGATGCGTCTGTGCACTGCTTAGATCATCTTGTGATGTCTAATCATAAACTCTAATTGCTAACTTTCTCTGCATTCATGAACCCACAGAGAAAATAGTAAACGGACACTCCTTGAATGATGGTAATTACTGTATGTTGTTGCATGTGAAGGGCAGTGATTGTTTCAAAGTGTATTGTTCTTTCCCTCCATTCCTTTTCTCTCTCTTCTTTCCCTTTCTACCTCAACTCCCTCCCTTTCTTCCCCTCCCTCCCTCCCTCCCTCCCTCCCTTCTTTTTCTCAACTCCCTCCCTTGCTCCCTTCTTTCCCTCCCGCCTTTCTCCTCCCCTCCCCATGCTTCTCTTCTCTCTCTCCCCCTTTTTTCCCCTTTTTTCCCCTCCCCTTCTTGAGATGCCTTTCAACCCACCTGTATGCAAGCGTTTTGCTAGCCCATTTTCTTTTGAATTGTTATGAAAAGAAAAAAACTGACCCAAAAAAATATTAAGGGGGCAGTAGAATTTTGAGTGCCTAGGGCAGCACAAAACCTAAATACGCCACTGTCTACAAATAAACAACTGATACAGCTGTCTTAGTTGCAATATAAATGTACAACATTTTACTTCACATTTCAACCTGTTTACACGCAGCTCGTTCATATGGACGTCCCATTGATATATTAATTTGCATTACTGAATTTTAGTAGGATACAAAATGCAGGAAATGACATCATTCAATTATTGCATAATGTACAATACATGAATACGACACAAATAAAGTTATAAGTTGTTTTGTTTGTTTTTGGAAGACAAGCTGACGTTGTAATTTCTTCGTCATAATTTGTGTGGGTGCTTTACAGATTTTTTTTTATTTGTGTGTAAAAACCTCATCAGATCACTTGGTTACAGTTGACATATCTTGTTTTTTTTACTGGTCCCCTGTCTATCTCATCAGAACATGAAAAAAAAAGAAAATAATGAATATATTTTTTTTGCTAAAAGGGGGAAGGCGTAGCCTATCGGGGACGGATTCTCATGGAACTCGAAACCAAGCTGGTGGAGCAGACTGAGCAGAAAGTAGAAGACATTCCTTCAGATGATATCTTACGAGTAGAGGTAATAAAATAAACGCTTGCATAGAAAAAACAGCCTGGCTAAACGATGCTTGCGTTGAGGGTTTCTTCTTAATCAGGAAACCATAAAATATCCTAATTGGTCTAAAGATGCCTTATTCCAGTAGGTAGAAGTCATATGCAGGAGGCTAATTTGTTATTGCTTTTCCTCAAACAAGTAATAAATCTGGGAAATAGTTTTGATGGACTATGTGAAGCAATCGTACAAATTCCCTTCACTCTATTAATCTGTTTGGATATTCGTTATGGTCGGCCATGGTACATTTCATAGGTTTGTCTGAAGTGTAATATCATGTGCCAGAAGGACATGCAGTTATATGCATGGTATTGATTTAAAGGGACATTAAAGTAAATATTAAAGTTAAATTATTCAGATAGCGCATGCAATTTAAAAAAACATAAACAACTTTCTATTTTAATTCTGTTATCAAATTGACTTTGTTCTCTTGGTATCCTTTGCTAAATAGTAAACATAGGTTCATAGGAGCTCAGGGGCATCTTTACAACTCTATGGCAGCAATGTTTGCAACAATGTAAAACATTTTTTTTAATTAGACTGAAGCTTTTTTTTGTAAAACAGCTTGGCAAATTAACAATTGTAAAAAGACAGCTGCTAATTCTTTAAAGGGACAGTCTAGTCCAAAATAAACTTTCATGATTCAGATAGGGCATGTAATTTTAAACAATTTTCCAATTTACTTTTATCACCAATATTGCTTTGTTCTCTTGGTATTCTTAGTTGAAAGCTTAAAGGGACAGTAAACCTCAAAAATAATGTTATATAATTCTGCACATAGTGCAGAATTATATAACATTATATTAGCCTTATCTGTATAAAACGTAATATTCCCTTTTAATTTTAAAAAATCCCAGCTGTTTTACAGACCCGCTCTCTGCTGAGCGGGTCTGTTTTATTCACACAGCGCATCGGGCCAGCTGTATAATCACAGCCCGGCCCGACCGCGCCATTATACACAGTGCAGCTCGCTCCTGCTGTCAGACAGAGCAGGAGCGAGCTGCACTTAGTGTTATGGCACGGTCGGGCCGGGCTGTGACTATACAGCTGGCCCGATGCACTGTGTGAATAAAACAGACCCGCTCAGCAGCTGAGCGGGTCTGTAAAACAGCCGGGTTTTTTTTAAATTATAAGGGAATATTACGTTTTATACAGATAAGGCTAATATAATGTTATATAATTCTGCACTATGTGCAGAATTATATAACATTATTTTTAAGGTTTATTGACACTTTAACCTAGGGGGTTCATATGCTAATTTTTTAGACCTTGAAGGCCGCCTCTTAAGAATGCATTTTAACAGGTTTTTCACCACTAGAGGGTGTTAGTTCATGTGTTTCATATAGATAACACTGTGCTCATGAACGTGAAGTTACCTGGGAGCCATTACTGATTGGCTAAACTGCAAGTCTGTCAAAAGAACTGAAATAAGGCGTCAGTTTGCAGAGGCTTAGATACAAAGTAATCACACAGGTAAAATGTGTATTATTATTGTTGGTTATGCAAAACTGGGGAATGGGTAATAAAGGGATTATCTATCTTTTAAAACAATAACAATTCTGATGTAGACTGTCCCTTTAAGGAGTGTGCACGTTCTTATGTGCACATTTTCTGAGGCAACAGCTCCTTATGGGCACGTGTAATGGTTCACAGCTCATATTCATATATTAGTCTGTGATTGGCTGATGCCTCCACCTCATACAGGGGGGAGTGAAATGAAAGGAAACTTTTGAATTCCTCATACAAAAAATCTACTGCTTGTTTAAAATGTAAAATTGTTATTGCGTTGTATTATTAGTAAAGTGATGGTAAAATTTTCCCTTGGTATAAACAGATCCGAAATGTAAGCGATATTTTAGATGCAGTATTATTAATTCATCAGTTGTAATGAAGATGCACTTTAACTTACTTTTTAATGTGGTGCTGAAATTCAAATACCACGCGCTACGTCCACCCACTTCAAAACAAATTTTGTTTGTGAGCTAAAGGTTTGAACTGTCTCCACTCTGTATTACTAGTTATACACACAGAGCACTAATTACATTGCCCCTGGTCCCATTAAATGGTCAATTGTTATTGTTTGCAAAGATGAATAATCCCTTTATTACCCATTCCCCAGTTTTGCATAACCAGCACTGTTATATTAATATCATTTTAACCTCTATAATTACCTTGTATCTAAGCCCCTGCAGACTTCTGCCATCTTGTAGTTTGCTTATTGATGCATCTTGGGATAGAAGCAGTGCACTTTAACAGATCAGCGTTGTAACTGATTTTTTTGACACCTCTACATTGCACTTTGGAATAGCTGCGCAACAGAAAGCAAAAGCTTTCCATATTTGCAGTTTTATATGCTCATTCTCAAAGTTACATAACAAATGCACAATAAGGCTTGTCAAGAAGACAACAATATCACTGATCTGTGAGTGCGCACTGCTTCTGTCACATGGTGTAACAAAACCTAAACTCTAAAATGGCGGTGCCCAGTGTGAAGATGCAGAACTTCACTTACCAGCATTTGTAAAGGGTTAAAATAAGATCGGCTTTAAAGAGAGCTGTAGGCATAAGATAAAAACAATACCATGGTGAGTAGTAACCCTGCAACTGTAATTGTACCCAGCAGTTTAATGTCCCTTTAAATATACATAGTAAAACGACTTTGTTATATATGTTCATTATTTATTTTGCCCCCTTTTCCTGTATTTGAAGTCTGAAAATTGTGGATTTTCTAGTCGTGAAAACTGAAAGAGCACATGACAAATTTCACAAGCATAACCCTGTCACATATCTGTCCCTAATTTGCAGTTTGTTATCTTATCATTCCTGCTGTATCCAAACAATGTTTTTTTTTGTTAAGGTAATTACAGTGGCAAGCCCAGTCATCGTTAGACTCAAGTCCAAATTGAAAAGTGGTGGCTGGAGTTTAACCACTAAAACAATTAGCAGCAAACAAGATGTTAATTTGTTCTTCTAATGTTCAGATTCTGCTGATATGTTAATCTCAAGACTGCAGAATTTTTTTATAATTATAAATTACTTACTGTCCTATGTCACCTTAACCCCCTCCCTATCTGTAACCTTATTTGAGTAAAGATGCCCTCCTGCAAGTAAGAGATAATGTTTGTGGGTCCTAAAGCTTATATTGTGTGGCTGGATACTGCCTTACCATACTATATCTTATAACTAGACATACTTTATGAGTATACACCAGCTCCTTTATTAAACTAATGTATACATCATTTTTAGAATATTCCTATTGGCTTTCTCCACAGAAATTTATGCGCAGACGTAAATATTGTTTATTCGCTGCTTTCTACTCGGCCACCATGCTTCAGGATGTAGATGATGCCATCCAGTTTGAGGTCAGCATCGGCAACTATGGCAACAAGTTTGACACAACCTGTTTACCTTTGGCATCTACCACGCAGTACAGCCGAGCTGTGTTTGACGGTAAGAAGCTACAATAGTAGCTTTGTGTCGGTTACAAACTGACACAGTCCAGAGACATAACAGGCATTAAATGAATAAATATGACACAGCAGAATAAATATGTGAGCCACTCTCTACTATTGGGTTTAATTGCTAATAACTGATGCAAAATATTCACAGTTCATAAACTGTTCTTGTTGCTTACAGTAACCACGCAATATAATAGGGAAGATTGATTTGTGGCTACAACTGTACTGTAATGGGACACCAAGATAAAACTGGTCAGCCACAGATTAGTAAAAACTGCATTAAAGGGACACTAAACCCACATTTTTTCATTCATGATTCAGATAGAGCAGCGATTTTAAGCCACTTTCTAATTGACTCCTATTATCAATTTTTCTTCGTCCTCTTGCTATCTTTATTTAAAAAGCAGGAATTTAAAGCTTAGGAGCCAGTCCATTTTAGGTCCATCACCCTGGATAGTGTTTGCTTATTGGTGGCTACATTTAGCCACCCATAAGCAAGCGTAACCCAGGTTCTGAACCAAAAATGGGCTGGCTCATAAGCTTTAAATTCCTGCTTTTTAAATAAAGATAGCAATAGAACGAAGAAAAATTGATAATAGGAGTCAATTAGAAAGTTACTGAAAATTGTATGCTCTATCTGAATCATTAAATAATAAAATTGGGTTTAGTATCCCTTTAAAAGGCCTCAAATTGCCTAACCTTAGTCTAGGTATTTTCCTTTTTAATAGAGAATTGTAGTGCACTCTAGAGAAGTGGAGAGGGAGGGCCTGATGATCGAAAGCTTGCTGCTCAGGTGAGATGATCTAAAATGATCCTCCAGCACTGCAAGATCCCTAGTTAAATTCTTTAAAGGCAGACTTTGCTATACTGCTCCAAGGGGCATTCCCTGCATTTCTGTATTTAAAGGAGAGAAAAGCCCAGTGCAATATAGTACTGCATGACATTAGAGTGCTGCTGCATTTACACTTTGTGCTTTGTATTCTATGTTACTTTACACTTTTATGCAATGTAATTTGTACAAGATGCCCAGAAATATACGAAGTATGATCTTAATTTGTTAAAGAAACACAGAAACTTTGAAAACATAATCAGCATTTGTAAAATCACTGCTGGATCAAAATGTAAATGTATTAAACTATAAAAGAGAAATTGCAAAGCTTAAATGCAATAATAAAAGGATCAAATCTGAAGTATAAAGTAATATAAAATACAAAGCACAAAGTTTAAGTGTAACAAAGCTCTCAATCATGCAGTGCTATATTGCACTGGGTTTGTCTCTCCTTTGTCTATAGGAATGAGAGAGATCATGCAGTGCTATATTGCACTGGGTTTGTCTCTCCTTTGTCTATAGGAATGAGAGAGATCATGCAGTGCTATATTGCACTGGGCTTGCCTCTCCTTTGTCTATAGGAATGAGAGAGATCATGCAGTGCTATATTGCACTGGGTTTGTCTCTCCTTTGTCTATAGGAATGAGAGAGATCATGCAGTGCTATATTGCACTGGGTTTGTCTCTCCTTTGTCTATAGGAATGAGAGAGATCATGCAGTGCTATATTGCACTGGGTTTGTCTCTCCTTTGTCTATAGAAATGAGAGAGATCATGCAGTGCTATATTGCACTGGGTTTGTCTCTCCTTTGTCTATAGGAATGAGAGAGATCATGCAGTGCTATATTGCACTGGGTTTGTCTCTCCTTTGTCTATAGAAATGAGAGAGATCATGCAGTGCTATATTGCACTGGGTTTGTCTCTCCTTTGTCTATAGGAATGAGAGAGATCATGCAGTGCTATATTGCACTGGGTTTGTCTCTCCTTTGTCTATAGAAATGAGAGAGATCATGCAGTGCTATATTGCACTGGGTTTGTCTCTCCTTTGTCTATAGGAATGAGAGAGATCATGCAGTGCTATATTGCACTGGGTTTGTCTCACCTTTGTCTATAGGAATGAGAGAGATCATGCAGTGCTATATTGCACTGGGCTTGCCTCTCCTTTGTCTATAGGAATGAGAGAGATCATGCAGTGCTATATTGCACTGGGTTTGTCTCTCCTTTGTCTATAGGAATGAGAGAGATCATGCAGTGCTATATTGCACTGGGGTTGTCTCTCCTTTGTCTATAGAAATGAGAGAGATCATGCAGTGCTATATTGCACTGGGTTTGTCTCTCCTTTGTCTATAGGAATGAGAGAGATCATGCAGTGCTATATTGCACTGGGTTTGTCTCTCCTTTGTCTATAGAAATGAGAGAGATCATGCAGTGCTATATTGCACTGGGTTTGTCTCTCTTTTGTCTATAGAAATGAGAGAGATCATGCAGTGCTATATTGCACTGGGTTTGTCTCTCCTTTGTCTATAGAAATGAGAGAGATCATGCAGTGCTATATTGCACTGGGTTTGTCTCTCCTTTGTCTATAGGAATGAGAGAGATCTTGCAGTGCTATATTGCACTGGGTTTGTCTCTCCTTTGTCTATAGGAATGAGAGAGATCATGCAGTGCTATATTGCACTGGGTTTGTCTCTCCTTTGTCTATAGAAATGAGAGAGATCATGCAGTGCTATATTGCACTGGGTTTGTCTCTCCTTTGTCTATAGAAATGAGAGAGATCATGCAGTGCTATATTGCACTGGGTTTGTCTCTCCTTTGTCTATAGGAATGAGAGAGATCATGCAGTGCTATATTGCACTGGGTTTGTCTCTCCTTTGTCTATAGGAATGAGAGAGATCATGCAGTGCTATAGTGCACTGGGTTTGTCTCTCCTTTGTCTATAGGAATGAGAGAGATCATGCAGTGCTATATTGCACTGGGTTTGTCTCTCCTTTGTCTATAGGAATGAGAGAGATCATGCAGTGCTATATTGCACTGGGTTTGTCTCTCCTTTGTCTATAGGAATGAGAGAGATCATGCAGTGCTATATTGCACTGGGTTTGTCTCTCCTTTGTCTATAGGAATGAGAGAGATCATGCAGTGCTATATTGCACTGGGTTTGTCTCTCCTTTGTCTATAGGAATGAGAGAGATCATGCAGTGCTATATTGCACTGGGTTTGTCTCTCCTTTGTCTATAGGAATGAGAGAGATCATGCAGTGCTATATTGCACTGGGTTTGTCTCTCCTTTGTCTATAGGAATGAGAGAGATCATGCAGTGCTATATTGCACTGGGTTTGTCTCTCCTTTGTCTATAGGAATGAGAGAGATCATGCAGTGCTATATTGCACTGGGCTTGCCTCTCCTTTGTCTATAGGAATGAGAGAGATCATGCAGTGCTATATTGCACTGGGTTTGTCTCTCCTTTGTCTATAGGAATGAGAGAGATCATGCAGTGCTATATTGCACTGGGTTTGTCTCTCCTTTGTCTATAGGAATGAGAGAGATCTTGCAGTGCTGAAGAGTTCCACACTTTTTATTTTGAGCATTCTCTAAAGTGCACTACAATTCTCTATTAAAAAGAAAATACCTAGACTAAGGTTAGGCAGTTTGAGGCCTTTTAAAGGGATACTAAACTCAATTTTATTATTTAATGATTCAGAGCAGGCAGACAGCAGCAATCTTTAGAAACACGGGGCATCAAAATCCGTACTGAGCTTGATAAATGGACCCCTTAGTGTTGACTAAAAAATCCTTTGATCATCAGGCTCAGAGAGAGAGAGATTCAAGAAAATGTCTTAAAAATTTTTTTTAGTCAACACATGTTTCTAAAGATCGCTGCTCCATAACCTGTCTGCCTGCTCTGAGGCGGTGGTCAGAAATCAACCCGATCGAATACGATCGAGTTGATTGACACCCCCTGCTAGCGGCCGATTGGCCCCAAATCTGCAGAGGGCGGTATTGCACCAGCAGTTCACAAAAACTGCTGGTGCAATGATAAATGCCAACAGCGTATGCTGTCGGCATTTATTGATGTGCAGCGGACATGATACGCTACATCGTATCATGTCCGCTCGCACTATAATAAATTGACCCCTAAGGCTTAAAGGGATATGTAGTCACAAAATGTTCTTTTATGATTCAGACAGAGCATAACATTTTAATTTTATTTCTCTTGTAAGGTGTATCCAGTCCACGGATCATCCATTACTTGTGGGATATTCTCATTCCCAACAGGAAGTTGCAAGAGGACACACACAGCAGAGCTGTCTATATAGCTCCTCCCCTCACTACCATATCCAGTCATTCTCTTCCAACTCTCAACAAGCATGGAGGTAGTAAGAGATAAGTGGTGAAACGTAGCTGTTATTTTGCTTCAATCAAGAGTTTATTATTTTTAAATAGTACCGGAGTTGTGCTATTTTGTTCCAGGCAGAAAAAAAGAAGAATCTGCCTGTGATTTCTATGATCTTAGCAGGTTGTAACTAAGATCCATTGCTGTTCTCACACATGACTGAAGAGAGAGATAACTTCAGCGGGGGAATGGCGTGCAGGTTATCCTGCTATGAGGTATGTGCAGTTAATATATTTCTAGAAGATGTGAAGGCTAGAAAATGCTGCTGATACCAAATTTATGTAAGGTAAGCCTGAATACAGTGATTTAATAGCGACTGGTATCATGCTTACTTTCTGAGGTAATACTCTTTTATACTTACAATATAAAACGTTTGCTGGCATGTTTAAACGTTTTTATATATACTTTGGGGCCTAGTTTTTTCCACATGGCTGGCTTAAATTTGCCTAGAAACAGTTTCCTGAGGCTTTCCACTGCCTAGAAACAGTTTCCTGAGGCTTTCCACAAATTCAATCCGATTGGCTGAACCAATCAGTGTCAGGATTATGTCAGGATTATGTACTGTTCCTTTAAGTCTTGGTTACCATACCCCTATTTAGGGCTCCTCCTCACTCTAACCTATGCTTGGTAATTTGTTGCACTTGATTTCCTCAAGAGCCTGTGAAGACACCTAGCCTAATCCCTGCAGCTTTGCTTGGATCCCTGCGTTTCCACTCACTATTCCGTGAGTCCACCTGGCAACTGACCCTGTTCAAGTTACAAGGTATTGGGGGCCTTACCTGCTCAAACCTCCCTGGAACAAGAAGCTGTTCCTACGAGCAGTTTCCCCTGCTGATCCGATCAGCGTGTGACGTCAGAACCGGCATCCGGTCCTGCAGATTCAGCGTCTGCTCCTCTCCCACTGCAAGCTGTGTTCCCCTGTCGCAGCACCATCACATACTCTCTCGCACTTACCTGGCATAGTGCTCTCCGGATCCTGGTCTGTATATAATATTTATTTACTGTCAGTACTATACTTGCCTGAGTTCTTATATTGTGGACTTCCTAAAACCGCAACTAAAGACTGCTTACCATTGATATACGGTCTTCCTCTCATGAGACATGTTACTTTGTGCCTAAGGGCAAACATACTCAGAATTGATATCTGTATTATACATCAGCATATCCAAATACCTACTCCCATTTTGCCTAAAACAGTGACTTATCTCTCTAAGCTAAGGCATCTACTCATATTCTGAACTGTAACATGTCATGTACTAAACTCATATGTTACCTAAGCTTACCAGCTGTTCATACAAATCACAACCCTGAGTTTTGTGACATTAACCCTGCAACATATAGTTCTCTTCCATGTGTGACTGCGGGAGTGTATGAACCTTGTATATATTTTACTTTGTTTGGGATGTATGTATGAAGTTGTTTTTGCAAATGATTCACAACTTATCTCTACTCTGAAGTTTGAATCTCTGAAGTACTCCTATACTTCCTCTGTACATTGCCTATATATACTCTAAGTTGCGTGACGCTCCCCTATCTCTCTGTATCCCTACAGTAGAGACCCTCAGTACGATGAGCACAACAGGATTCTAATAAGTTTAGTCTTACTGAATCCGAGGTATGGTGTGAGGCTGAGTGGTCCTGCAAAAAACTAGGATACTAGTTCACCCATTTATATGTACATATCATTGCAGTATATTACATTCATTACAATCAGCCAATCGGATTGAACTTGAATCTGATTGGCTGATTCAATCAGCCAATCAGATTTTTCTACCTTAATTCCGATTGGCTGATAGAATCCTATCAGCCAATCGGAATTCGACGGACGCCATCTTGGATGACGTCATTTAAAGGTACCTCATTCTTCGTTCAGTCGTCGGCCGGGATGGATGCTCCGCGTCGGCAGAGCGAAGAAAGATGATTGAAGATGCCGCTTGATGGAAGATGCTGCCGGATGGAAGAAGACTTTGCTGCCGCTTGGATAAAGACATCGCCGGGATGAAGACTTCTTCTTTGCCACTTGGATAAAGACATCGCCGGGATGAAGACTTCTTCTTTGCCGCTTGGATAAAGACATCGCCGGGATGAAGATTTCTTCTTTGCCGCTTGGATAAAGACATCGCCCGGATCGGATGAGGAGTTCGGCCCGGTTGGGTGAAGACAAGGTAGGGAGATCTTCAGGGGGGTAGTGTTAGGTTTTTTTAAGGGGGGTTTGGGTGGGTTTAGAATAGGGGTATGTGGGTGGTGGGTTGTAATGTTGGGGGGGTGTTGTGTTTTGTTTTTTTCAGGCAAAAGAGCAGTTTTCTTTGGGGCATGCCCCGCAAAAGGCCCTTTTAAGGGCTGGTAAGGTAAAAGAGCTTTGAACTTGTTTAATTTAGAATAGGGTAGGGCATTTTTTTATTTTGGGGGTTTATTATTTTATTAGGGGGCTTAGAATAGGTGTAATTAGCTTAAAAATCTTGTAATCTTTTTTTTATTTTTTGTAATTTAGTGTTTTGTTTTTTTTGTAATTTAGTTTAGTTTATTTAATTGTATTTTTAGATAGATATTTGTAGTTTATTTAATTTATTGATAGTGTAGGTGTATTTGTAACTTAGGTTAGGATTTATTTTACAGGTAATTGGGTAATTATTTTAACTAGGTAGCTATTAAATAGTTAATAACTATTTAATAGCTATTATACCTAGTTAAAATAATTAACAATTTACCTGTAAAATAAATATAAACCCTAACATAGCTACAATGTAATTATTAATTATATTGTAGCTATCTAAGGCCTAGATTTGGAGTTTGGCGGTAGAAGGGCTGTTAACGCTCCGCGGGCTTTTTTCTGACCGCACCATAAATTTAACTCTGGTATCGAGAGTTCAAACAAATGCTGCGTTAGGCTCCAAAAAAGGAGCGGCCAGACTCAAAAACGTGCTCGTGCACGATATCCCCATAGGAAACAATGGGGCTGTTTGAGCTGAAAAAAAACCTAACACCTGCAAAAAAGCAGCGTTCAGCTCCTAACGCAGCCCCATTGTTTCCTATGGGGAAACACTTCCTACGTCTGCACCTAACACTCTAACATGTACCCCGAGTCTAAACACCCCTAACCTTACACTTATTAACCCCTAATCTGCCGCTCCCGCTATCGCTGACCCCTGCATATTTTTTTTAACCCCTAATCTGCCGCTCCGTAAACCGCCGCAACCTACGTTATCCCTATGTACCCCTAATCTGCTGCCCTAAAATCGCCGACCCCTATATTATATTTATTAACCCCTAATCTGCCCCCCACAACGTCGCCGACACCTGCCTACACTTATTAACCCCTAATCTGCCGAGCGGACCGCACCGCTACTATAATAAAGTGATTAACCCCTAACCCGCCTCACTAACCCTATCATAAATAGTATTAACCCCTAATCTGCCCTCCCTAACATCGCCGACACCTAACTTCAATTATTAACCCCTAATCTGACGACCGGAGCTCATCGCTACTATAATAAATGGATTAACCCCTAAAGCTAAGTCTAACCCTAACACTAACACCCCCCTAACTTAAATATAATTTACATCTAACGAAATTAATTAACTCTTATTAAATAACTTATTCCTATTTAAAGCTAAATACTTACCTGTAAAATAAATCCTAATATAGCTACAATATAAATTATAATTATATTATAGCTATTTTAGGATTAATATTTATTTTACAGGCAACTTTGTAATTATTTTAACCAGGTACAATAGCTATTAAATAGTTAAGAACTATTTAATAGTTACCTAGTTAAAATAATAACAAATTTACCTGTAAAATAAATCCTAACCTAAGATATAATTAAACCTAACACTACCCTATCAATAAATTAATTAAATAAACTACCTACAATTACCTACAATTAACCTAACACTACACTATCAATAAATTAATTAAACACAATTCCTACAAATAAATACAATTAAATAAACTAGCTAAAGTACAAAAAATAAAAAAGAACTAAGTTACAAAAAATAAAAAAATATTTACAAACATCAGAAAATTATTACAACAATTTTAAACTAATTACACCTACTCTAAGCCCCCTAATAAAATAACAAAGACCCCCAAAATAAAAAATTCCCTACCCTATTCTAAATTAAAAAAGTTAAAAGCTCTTTTACCTTACCAGCCCTGAACAGGGCCCTTTGCGGGGCATGCCCCAAGAATTTCAGCTCTTTTGCCTGTAAAAAAAAACACATACAATACCCCCCCCCAACATTACAACCCACCACCCACATACCCCTAATCTAACCCAAACCCCCCTTAAATAAACCTAACACTAAGCCCCTGAAGATCTTCCTACCTTGTCTTCACCATCCAGGTATCACCGATCCGTCCTGGCTCCAACATCTTCATCCAACCCAAGCGGGGGTTGGCGATCCATCATCCGGTGGCTGAAGAGGTCCAGAAGAGGCTCCAAAGTCTTCCTCCTATCCGGCAAGAAGAGGACATCCGGACCGGCAAACATCTTCTCCAAGCGGCATCTTCGATCTTCTTGCATCCGGTGCGGAGCGGGTCCATCTTGAAGCAGGCGACGCGGATCCATCCTCTTCTTCCGTTGTCTCCCGACGAATGACGGTTCCTTTAAGGGACGTCATCCAAGATGGCGTCCCTTGAATTCCGATTGGCTGATAGGATTCTATCAGCCAATCGGAATTAAGGTAGGAATATTCTGATTGGCTGATGGAATCAGCCAATCAGAATCAAGTTTAATCCGATTGGCTGATCCAATCAGCCAATCAGATTGAGCTCGCATTCTATTGGCTGTTCCGATCAGCCAATAGAATGCGAGCTCAATCTGATTGGCTGATTGGATCAGCCAATAGGATTGAACTTGATTCTGATTGGCTGATTCCATCCTTAATTCCGATTGGCTGATAGAATCCTATCAGCCAATCGGTGATCGAAGATGCCGCTTGGAGAAGATGTTTGCCGGTCCGGATGTCCTCTTCTTGCCGGATAGGAGGAAGACTTTGGAGCCTCTTCTGGACCTCTTCAGCCACCGGATGATGGATCGCCAACCCCCGCTTGGGTTGGATGAAGATGTTGGAGCCAGGACGGATCGGTGATACCTGGATGGTGAAGACAAGGTAGGAAGATCTTCAGGGGCTTAGTGTTAGGTTTATTTAAGGGGGGTTTGGGTTAGATTAGGGGTATGTGGGTGGTGGGTTGTAATGTTGGGGGGGGTATTGTATGTGTTTTTTTTACAGGCAAAAGAGCTGAAATTCTTGGGGCATGCCCCGCAAAGGGCCCTGTTCAGGGCTGGTAAGGTAAAAGAGCTTTTAACTTTTTTAATTTAGAATAGGGTAGGGAATTTTTTATTTTGGGGGTCTTTGTTATTTTATTAGGGGGCTTAGAGTAGGTGTAATTAGTTTAAAATTGTTGTAATAATTTTCTGATGTTTGTAAATATTTTTTTATTTTTTGTAACTTAGTTCTTTTTTATTTTTTGTACTTTAGCTAGTTTATTTAATTGTATTTATTTGTAGGAATTGTGTTTAATTAATTTATTGATAGTGTAGTGTTAGGTTAATTGTAGGTAATTGTAGGTAGTTTATTTAATTATTTTATTGATAGTGTAGTGTTAGGTTTAATTGTAACTTAGGTTAGTATTTATTTTACAGGTAAATTTGTTATTATTTTAACTAGGTAACTATTAAATAGTTCTTAACTATTTAATAGCTATTGTACCTGGTTAAAATAATTACAAAGTTGCCTGTAAAATAAATATTAATCCTAAAATAGCTATAATATAATTATAATTTATATTGTAGCTATATTAGGATTTATTTTACAGGTAAGTATTTAGCTTTAAATAGGAATAAGTTATTTAATAAGAGTTAATTAATTTCGTTAGATGTAAATTATATTTAAGTTAGGGGGGTGTTAGTGTTAGGGTTAGACTTAGCTTTAGGGGTTAATCCATTTATTATAGTAGCGATGAGCTCCGGTCGTCAGATTAGGGGTTAATAATTGAAGGTAGGTGTCGGCGATGTTAGGGAGGGCAGATTAGGGGTTAATACTATTTATGATAGGGTTAGTGAGGCGGATTAGGGGTTAATAACTTTATTATAGTAGCGGTGCGGTCCGCTCGGCAGATTAGGGGTTAATAAGTGTAGGCAGGTGTCGGCGACGTTGAGGGGGGCAGATTAGGGGTTAATAAATATAATATAGGGGTCAGCGGTGTTAGGGGCAGCAGATTAGGGGTACATAAGGATAACGTAGGTGGCGGCGCTTTGCGGTCGGAAGATTAGGGGTTAATTATTGTAAGTAGCTGGCGGCGACGTTGTGGGGGGCAGGTTAGGGGTTAATAAATGTAATACAGGGGTCGGCGGGGTTAGGGGCAGCAGATTAGGGGTACATAAGTATAACGTAGGTGGCGGTCGGCAGATTAGGGGTTAAAAAATTTAAATCGAGTGGCGGCGATGTGGGGGGACCTCGGTTTAGGGGTACATAGGTAGTTTATGGGTGTTAGTGTACTTTAGGGTACAGTAGTTAAGAGCTTTATGAACCGGCGTTAGCCCAGAAAGCTCTTAACTCCTGCTATTTTCCGGCGGCTGGAGTTTTGTCGTTAGAGCTCTAACGCTCACTTCAGAAACGACTCTAAATACCAGCGTTAGAAAGATCCCATTGAAAAGATAGGATACGCAATTGACGTAAGGGGATCTGCGGTATGGAAAAGTCGCAGCTGAAAAGTGAGCGTTAGACCCTTTAATCACTGACTCCAAATACCAGCGGGCGGCCAAAACCAGCGTTAGGAGCCTCTAACGCTGGTTTTCACGGCTAACGCCGAACTCCAAATCTAGGCCTTAGGGTTTATTTTATAGGTAAGTATTTAGATTTAAATAGGAATATTTTAGTTTATAATATGAATTAGATTTATTTAATAAGAATTTAGGAAGGGGTGTTAGGGTTAGATAGAGTTAATATAGTTAATATAAATACTATAGTAACTATATTAACTATATTAACCCTAATATAATTAGGGTTAATATAGTTAATATATATAATGTAATAACTATATTAACTATAATATACTTAGGGTTAATATAGATAATATAGCTGGTGGCGGGGTAGGTAGTTTAAATTAGGGGTTAATAATTTTAATATAGATGGCGGCGGTGTAAGGGGCTTACATTAGGGGTTAATACTATTAATATAGGTGGCGGCGGTGTAGGGAGGGCAGGTTATAGGGCAAAAGAGCTGTTTACTTTGGGGCAAAACCCCGCAAAAGGCCCTTTTAAGGGCTGGTTATAGAGCTTATTACTTTAGGGATATTAGATTAGGGATTAATAATATTAATATAGCTGGCGGCAGTATAGGGGGATTAGATTAGGGGTTAATAATTTTTATATAGGTGGCGGCGGTGTAAGGGGTCAGATTAGGGGATAGATAAGGTAGATGGCGGCGGTGTAAGGGGTTCACATTAGGGGATAGATAAGGTAGATGGCGGCGGTTTTAGGGGTTCACATTAGGGGATAGATCAGTTAGATGGTGGCGGTTTTAGGGGCTCACAGTAGGGGGTTAGTTTATGTAGATGGCGGCGGGGTCCAGGAGCGGCGGTTTAGGGGTTAATAACTTTATTAGGGATTGCGGCGGGGGATCGCGGTTGACAGGTAGATAGACATTGCGCATGCGTTTGGTGTTAGGTTTTATTCAGCAGATTGCGGTTGACAGGTAGATAGACATTGCGCATGCGTTAGGTGTTAGGTTTATTTAGCAGGTAGTTTAGGGAGTTACGGGGCTCCAATAGTCAGCGTAAGGCTTCTTACGGCTGCTTTTTGTGGCGAGGTGAAAATGGAGTAAGATTTCTCCATTTTCGCCACGTAAGTCCTTACGCTGTATATTGGATACCAAACTGCGCTGGTTTTGTATACCTGCCTATGGCCCAAAAAACTACGGGCGACGGCAGAAATATACGTGCGTAACTTCTAAGTTACGCCGTATATAGGATACCAAACCAGCACAAATATTGGCGTCGCCGGCTTTTGCGGGCAACTATTTTTATCGGATCGGGCCCAAAGTGTTTTCCAAGCTTGCTAGTCTCATTGCTAGTCTGTATAAACATGTCTGACATAGAGGAAACTCCTTGTTCATTATGTTTAAAAGCCATGGTGGAACCCCCTCTTAGAATGTGTACCAGATGTACTGATTTCACTTTAAGCAATAAAGATCATATTCTGTCTTTAAAAAATGTATCACCAGAGGAATCTGACGAGGGGGAAGTTATGCCGACTAACTCTCCCCACGTGGCAGATCCTTTGACTCCCGCTCAAGGGACTCACGCTCAAATGGCGCCAAGTACATCCAGGGCTCCCATAGCGTTTACTTTACAAGACATGGCGGCAGTCATGGATAATACACTGTCAGCGGTATTAACCAGACTACCTTTATTTAGAGGAAAGCGAGATAGCTCTGGAGTTAGACGAAATACAGAGCATACTGACGCTTTAAGAACTATGTCTGATACTGCCTCACAATATGCAGAAGCTGAAGAAGGAGAGCTTCTTTATGTGGGTGATGTTTCTGACTCAGGGAAGATGATGCAACCTGATTCTGATGTTTCTACATTTAAATTTAAGCTTGAACACCTCCGCGTGTTACTCATGGAGGTTTTAGCTGCTCTGAATGACTGTGATACAATTGCAGTGCCAGAGAAATTGTGTAGACTGGATAAATACTATGCAGTGCCGGTGTGCACTGATGTTTTTCCAATACCTAAAAGGTTTACAGAAATTATTATTAAGGAATGGGATAGACCAGGTGTGCCGTTCTCTCCCCCTCCTATCTTTAGAAAAATGTAATTATTTTAACCAGGTACAATAGCTATTAAATAGTTAAGAACTATTTAATAGTTACCTAGTTAAAATAATAACAAATTTACCTGTAAAATAAATCCTAACCTAAGATATAATTAAACCTAACACTACCCTATCAATAAATTAATTAAATAAACTACCTACAATTACCTACAATTAACCTAACACTACACTATCAATAAATTAATTAAACACAATTCCTACAAATAAATACAATTAAATAAACTAGCTAAAGTACAAAAAATAAAAAAGAACTAAGTTACAAAAAATAAAAAAATATTTACAAACATCAGAAAATTATTACAACAATTTTAAACTAATTACACCTACTCTAAGCCCCCTAATAAAATAACAAAGACCCCCAAAATAAAAAATTCCCTACCCTATTCTAAATTAAAAAAGTTAAAAGCTCTTTTACCTTACCAGCCCTGAACAGGGCCCTTTGCGGGGCATGCCCCAAGAATTTCAGCTCTTTTGCCTGTAAAAAAAAACACATACAATACCCCCCCCCAACATTACAACCCACCACCCACATACCCCTAATCTAACCCAAACCCCCCTTAAATAAACCTAACACTAAGCCCCTGAAGATCTTCCTACCTTGTCTTCACCATCCAGGTATCACCGATCCGTCCTGGCTCCAACATCTTCATCCAACCCAAGCGGGGGTTGGCGATCCATCATCCGGTGGCTGAAGAGGTCCAGAAGAGGCTCCAAAGTCTTCCTCCTATCCGGCAAGAAGAGGACATCCGGACCGGCAAACATCTTCTCCAAGCGGCATCTTCGATCTTCTTGCATCCGGTGCGGAGCGGGTCCATCTTGAAGCAGGCGACGCGGATCCATCCTCTTCTTCCGTTGTCTCCCGACGAATGACGGTTCCTTTAAGGGACGTCATCCAAGATGGCGTCCCTTGAATTCCGATTGGCTGATAGGATTCTATCAGCCAATCGGAATTAAGGTAGGAATATTCTGATTGGCTGATGGAATCAGCCAATCAGAATCAAGTTTAATCCGATTGGCTGATCCAATCAGCCAATCAGATTGAGCTCGCATTCTATTGGCTGTTCCGATCAGCCAATAGAATGCGAGCTCAATCTGATTGGCTGATTGGATCAGCCAATAGGATTGAACTTGATTCTGATTGGCTGATTCCATCCTTAATTCCGATTGGCTGATAGAATCCTATCAGCCAATCGGTGATCGAAGATGCCGCTTGGAGAAGATGTTTGCCGGTCCGGATGTCCTCTTCTTGCCGGATAGGAGGAAGACTTTGGAGCCTCTTCTGGACCTCTTCAGCCACCGGATGATGGATCGCCAACCCCCGCTTGGGTTGGATGAAGATGTTGGAGCCAGGACGGATCGGTGATACCTGGATGGTGAAGACAAGGTAGGAAGATCTTCAGGGGCTTAGTGTTAGGTTTATTTAAGGGGGGTTTGGGTTAGATTAGGGGTATGTGGGTGGTGGGTTGTAATGTTGGGGGGGGTATTGTATGTGTTTTTTTTACAGGCAAAAGAGCTGAAATTCTTGGGGCATGCCCCGCAAAGGGCCCTGTTCAGGGCTGGTAAGGTAAAAGAGCTTTTAACTTTTTTAATTTAGAATAGGGTAGGGAATTTTTTATTTTGGGGGTCTTTGTTATTTTATTAGGGGGCTTAGAGTAGGTGTAATTAGTTTAAAATTGTTGTAATAATTTTCTGATGTTTGTAAATATTTTTTTATTTTTTGTAACTTAGTTCTTTTTTATTTTTTGTACTTTAGCTAGTTTATTTAATTGTATTTATTTGTAGGAATTGTGTTTAATTAATTTATTGATAGTGTAGTGTTAGGTTAATTGTAGGTAATTGTAGGTAGTTTATTTAATTATTTTATTGATAGTGTAGTGTTAGGTTTAATTGTAACTTAGGTTAGTATTTATTTTACAGGTAAATTTGTTATTATTTTAACTAGGTAACTATTAAATAGTTCTTAACTATTTAATAGCTATTGTACCTGGTTAAAATAATTACAAAGTTGCCTGTAAAATAAATATTAATCCTAAAATAGCTATAATATAATTATAATTTATATTGTAGCTATATTAGGATTTATTTTACAGGTAAGTATTTAGCTTTAAATAGGAATAAGTTATTTAATAAGAGTTAATTAATTTCGTTAGATGTAAATTATATTTAAGTTAGGGGGGTGTTAGTGTTAGGGTTAGACTTAGCTTTAGGGGTTAATCCATTTATTATAGTAGCGATGAGCTCCGGTCGTCAGATTAGGGGTTAATAATTGAAGGTAGGTGTCGGCGATGTTAGGGAGGGCAGATTAGGGGTTAATACTATTTATGATAGGGTTAGTGAGGCGGATTAGGGGTTAATAACTTTATTATAGTAGCGGTGCGGTCCGCTCGGCAGATTAGGGGTTAATAAGTGTAGGCAGGTGTCGGCGACGTTGAGGGGGGCAGATTAGGGGTTAATAAATATAATATAGGGGTCAGCGGTGTTAGGGGCAGCAGATTAGGGGTACATAAGGATAACGTAGGTGGCGGCGCTTTGCGGTCGGAAGATTAGGGGTTAATTATTGTAAGTAGCTGGCGGCGACGTTGTGGGGGGCAGGTTAGGGGTTAATAAATGTAATACAGGGGTCGGCGGGGTTAGGGGCAGCAGATTAGGGGTACATAAGTATAACGTAGGTGGCGGTCGGCAGATTAGGGGTTAAAAAATTTAAATCGAGTGGCGGCGATGTGGGGGGACCTCGGTTTAGGGGTACATAGGTAGTTTATGGGTGTTAGTGTACTTTAGGGTACAGTAGTTAAGAGCTTTATGAACCGGCGTTAGCCCAGAAAGCTCTTAACTCCTGCTATTTTCCGGCGGCTGGAGTTTTGTCGTTAGAGCTCTAACGCTCACTTCAGAAACGACTCTAAATACCAGCGTTAGAAAGATCCCATTGAAAAGATAGGATACGCAATTGACGTAAGGGGATCTGCGGTATGGAAAAGTCGCAGCTGAAAAGTGAGCGTTAGACCCTTTAATCACTGACTCCAAATACCAGCGGGCGGCCAAAACCAGCGTTAGGAGCCTCTAACGCTGGTTTTCACGGCTAACGCCGAACTCCAAATCTAGGCCTTAGGGTTTATTTTATAGGTAAGTATTTAGATTTAAATAGGAATATTTTAGTTTATAATATGAATTAGATTTATTTAATAAGAATTTAGGAAGGGGTGTTAGGGTTAGATAGAGTTAATATAGTTAATATAAATACTATAGTAACTATATTAACTATATTAACCCTAATATAATTAGGGTTAATATAGTTAATATATATAATGTAATAACTATATTAACTATAATATACTTAGGGTTAATATAGATAATATAGCTGGTGGCGGGGTAGGTAGTTTAAATTAGGGGTTAATAATTTTAATATAGATGGCGGCGGTGTAAGGGGCTTACATTAGGGGTTAATACTATTAATATAGGTGGCGGCGGTGTAGGGAGGGCAGGTTATAGGGCAAAAGAGCTGTTTACTTTGGGGCAAAACCCCGCAAAAGGCCCTTTTAAGGGCTGGTTATAGAGCTTATTACTTTAGGGATATTAGATTAGGGATTAATAATATTAATATAGCTGGCGGCAGTATAGGGGGATTAGATTAGGGGTTAATAATTTTTATATAGGTGGCGGCGGTGTAAGGGGTCAGATTAGGGGATAGATAAGGTAGATGGCGGCGGTGTAAGGGGTTCACATTAGGGGATAGATAAGGTAGATGGCGGCGGTTTTAGGGGTTCACATTAGGGGATAGATCAGTTAGATGGTGGCGGTTTTAGGGGCTCACAGTAGGGGGTTAGTTTATGTAGATGGCGGCGGGGTCCAGGAGCGGCGGTTTAGGGGTTAATAACTTTATTAGGGATTGCGGCGGGGGATCGCGGTTGACAGGTAGATAGACATTGCGCATGCGTTTGGTGTTAGGTTTTATTCAGCAGATTGCGGTTGACAGGTAGATAGACATTGCGCATGCGTTAGGTGTTAGGTTTATTTAGCAGGTAGTTTAGGGAGTTACGGGGCTCCAATAGTCAGCGTAAGGCTTCTTACGGCTGCTTTTTGTGGCGAGGTGAAAATGGAGTAAGATTTCTCCATTTTCGCCACGTAAGTCCTTACGCTGTATATTGGATACCAAACTGCGCTGGTTTTGTATACCTGCCTATGGCCCAAAAAACTACGGGCGACGGCAGAAATATACGTGCGTAACTTCTAAGTTACGCCGTATATAGGATACCAAACCAGCACAAATATTGGCGTCGCCGGCTTTTGCGGGCAACTATTTTTATCGGATCGGGCCCAAAGTGTTTTCCAAGCTTGCTAGTCTCATTGCTAGTCTGTATAAACATGTCTGACATAGAGGAAACTCCTTGTTCATTATGTTTAAAAGCCATGGTGGAACCCCCTCTTAGAATGTGTACCAGATGTACTGATTTCACTTTAAGCAATAAAGATCATATTCTGTCTTTAAAAAATGTATCACCAGAGGAATCTGACGAGGGGGAAGTTATGCCGACTAACTCTCCCCACGTGGCAGATCCTTTGACTCCCGCTCAAGGGACTCACGCTCAAATGGCGCCAAGTACATCCAGGGCTCCCATAGCGTTTACTTTACAAGACATGGCGGCAGTCATGGATAATACACTGTCAGCGGTATTAACCAGACTACCTTTATTTAGAGGAAAGCGAGATAGCTCTGGAGTTAGACGAAATACAGAGCATACTGACGCTTTAAGAACTATGTCTGATACTGCCTCACAATATGCAGAAGCTGAAGAAGGAGAGCTTCTTTATGTGGGTGATGTTTCTGACTCAGGGAAGATGATGCAACCTGATTCTGATGTTTCTACATTTAAATTTAAGCTTGAACACCTCCGCGTGTTACTCATGGAGGTTTTAGCTGCTCTGAATGACTGTGATACAATTGCAGTGCCAGAGAAATTGTGTAGACTGGATAAATACTATGCAGTGCCGGTGTGCACTGATGTTTTTCCAATACCTAAAAGGTTTACAGAAATTATTATTAAGGAATGGGATAGACCAGGTGTGCCGTTCTCTCCCCCTCCTATCTTTAGAAAAATGTTACCAATAGACGCCACTACACGGGACTTATGGCAGTCCCTAAGGTGGAGGGAGCAGTTTCTACTCTAGCAAAGCGTACTACTATCCCTGTCAAGGACAGTTGTGCTTTCTTAGATCCAATGGATATAAAGTTAGAGGGTTACCTTAAGAAAATGTTTATTCAACAAGGTTTTATCCTACAGCCCCTTGCATGCATTGCGCCTGTCACTGCTGCTGCGGCGTTCTGGTTTGAGTCTCTGGAAGAGGCTTTACAGGTAGCGACTCCATTGGATGAAATACTTGACAAGCTTAGAGCACTTAAGCAAGCCAATTCTTTTGTTTCTGATGCCATTGTTCATTTGACTAAACTAACGGCTAAGAATTCTGGTTTTGCTATCCAGGTGCGCAGAGCGCTATGGCTTAAATCATGGTCAGCTGACGTTACTTCAAAATCGAAGCTGCTTAACATTCCCTTCAAGGGGCAGACCCTATTCAGGCCTGGTTTGAAGGAGATTATTGCTGATATCACTGGAGGAAAAGGTCATGCCCTTCCTCAGGATAGGTCCAAACCAAGGGCCAAACAGTCTAATTTTCGTGCCTTTCGAAACTTCAAGGCAAGTGCGGCATCAACTTCCTCTAATGCAAAACAAGAGGGAACTTTTGCTCAGTCCAAGACGGTCTGGAGACCTAACCAGACCTGGAACAAGGGTAAGCAGGCCAAAAAGCCTGCTGCTGCCTCTAAGACAGCATGAAGGAACGGCCCCCTATCCGGTAACGGATCTAGTAGGGGGCAGACTTTCGCTCTTCGCCCAGGCATGGGCAAGAGATGTCCATGATCCCTGGGCGTTGGAAATTATATCCCAGGGATATCTTCTGGACTTCAAGGCTTCCCCCCCAAAAGGGAGATTTCACCTTTCACAATTATCTGCAAACCACATAAAGAGAGAGGCATTCTTACACTGTGTACAAGACCTCCTAGTAATGGGAGTGATCCATCCAGTTCCAAAGGAGGAACAGGGACAGGGATTTTACTCAAATCTGTTTGTGGTTCCCAAAAAAGAGGGAACCTTCAGACCAATTTTGGATCTAAAGATCTTAAACAAATTCCTCAGAGTTCCATCATTCAAGATGGAGACTATTCGTACCATCCTACCTATGATCCAGGAGGGTCAATACATGACTACAGTGGATTTAAAGGATGCTTATCTGCACATTCCGATACACAAAGATCATCATCGGTTTCTCAGGTTTGCCTTCTTAGACAGGCACTACCAGTTTGTAGCTCTTCCCTTTGGGTTAGCTACAGCCCCAAGAATTTTTACGAAGGTTCTGGGGTCGCTTCTGGCGGTCCTAAGGCCACGGGGCATAGCAGTGGCCCCTTATTTAGACGACATCCTGATTCAGGCGTCAAACTTCCAAATTGCTAAGTCTCATATGGACATAGTGTTGGCATTTCTGAGGTCGCATGGGTGGAAGGTGAATGAGAAAAAGAGTTCTCTATCCCCCCTCACAAGAGTTTCCTTCCTAGGGACTCTGATAGATTCTGTAGAAATGAAAATTTACCTGACGGAGTCCAGGTTATCAAAACTTCTAAATTCCTGCCGTGTTCTTTATTCCATTCCTCGCCCTTCAGTGGCTCAGTGCATGGAAGTAATCGGCTTAATGGTAGCGGCAATGGACATAGTGCCGTTTGCACGCCTACATCTCAGACCGCTGCAACTATGCATGCTCAGTCAGTGGAATGGGGATTACACAGATTTGTCCCCTTTACTGAATCTGGATCAAGAGACCAGGGATTCTCTTCTCTGGTGGCTATCTCGGGTCCATCTGTCCAAAGGTATGACCTTTCGCAGGCCAGATTGGACAATTGTAACGACAGATGCCAGCCTTCTAAGTTGGGGTGCAGTCTGGAACTCCCTGAAGGCTCAGGGATCGTGGACTCAGGAGGAGTCTCTCCTTCCAATAAACATTCTGGAACTAAGAGCGATATTCAATGCTCTTCAGTCTTGGCCTCAGCTAGCGACAATGAGGTTCATCAGATTTCAGTTGGACAACATCACGACTGTGGCTTACATCAACCATCAAGGGGGAACAAAGAGTTCCCTAGCGATGTTAGAAGTCTCAAAGATAATTCGCTGGGCAGAGATTCACTCTTGCCACCTATCATCTATCCATATCCCAGGTGTAGAGAACTGGGAGGCGGATTTTCTAAGTCAACAGACTTTTCATCCGGGGGAGTGGGAACTCCATCCGGAGGTGTTTGCACAATTGGTTCATCGTTGGGGCAAACCAGAACTGGATCTTATGGTGTCTCTCCAGAACGCCAAGCTTCCTTGTTACGGATCCAGGTCCAGGGACCCCAAGGCAACGCTGATAGATGCTCTAGCAGCGCCTTGGTCCTTCAACCTGGCTTATGTGTTTCCACCATTTCCTCTGCTCCCTTGTCTGATTGCCAAAATCAAGCAGGAGAGAGCATCTGTGATCTTGATAGCACCTGCGTGGCCACGCAGGACTTGGTATGCAGATCTGGTGGACATGTCATCCTTTCCACCATGGACTCTGCCGCTGAGACAGGACCTTCTATTTCAAGGTCCTTTCAACCATCCAAATCTAATTTCTCTGAGGCTGACTGCATGGAGATTGAATGCTTGATTTTATCAAAGCGTGGTTTCTCCGAGTCAGTCATTGATTCCTTAATTCAGGCACGAAAGCCTGTCACCAGGAAAATCTATCATAAAATATGGCGTAAATATCTTTATTGGTGTGAATCCAAGGGCTACTCATGGAGTAAGGTCAGGATTCCCAGGATATTATCTTTTCTCCAAGAAGGATTGGAGAAAGGATTGTCAGCTAGTTCCTTAAAGGGACAGATTTCTGCGCTATCTATTCTTTTGCACAAGAGTCTGGCGGATGTCCCAGACGTTCAGGCATTTTTTCAGGCTTTAGTTAGAATCAAGCCTGTGTTTAAACCTGTTGCTCCACCTTGGAGCTTAAATTTGGTTCTTAAGGTTCTTCAGGGGGTTCCGTTTGAACCTCTTCATTCCATAGATATCAAACTTTTATCTTGGAAAGTTCTTTTTTTGGTAGCTATTTCCTCGGCTCGTAGAGTTTCCGAGTTATCTGCCTTACAATGTGATTCTCCTTATCTGATCTTCCATGCGGATAAGGTAGTTCTGCGTACCAAACCTGGGTTTTTACCTAAGGTGGTATCTAATAAGAATATCAATCAAGAGATTGTTGTTCCGTCTTTGTGTCCTAATCCTTCTTCAAAGAAGGAGCGTCTATTACACAATCTGGACGTGGTTCATGCTTTAAAGTTTTACTTACAAGCTACTAAAGATTTTCGTCAAACATCTGCTTTGTTTGATGTCTACTCTGGACAGAGGAGAGGCCAAAAGACTTCGGCAACTTCTCTTTCTTTTTGGCTAAGGAGTATAATACGCTTAGCTTATGAGACTGCTGGCCAGCAGCCTCCTGAAAGGATTACAGCTCATTCTACTAGAGCTGTGGCTTCCACATGGGCCTTTAAGAATGAGGCTTCTGTTGAACAGATTTGCAAGGCGGCGACTTGGTCTTCGCTTCATACTTTTTCAAAATTCTACAAATTTGATACTTTTGCTTCTTCGGAGGCTATTTTTGGGAGAAAGGTTTTACAGGCAGTGGTACCTTCCGTTTAAGTACCTGCCTTGTCCCTCCCTTCATCCGTGTACTTTAGCTTTGGTATTGGTATCCCACAAGTAATGGATGATCCGTGGACTGGATACACCTTACAAGAGAAAACATAATTTATGCTTACCTGAAAAATGTATTTCTCTTGTGGTGTATCCAGTCCACGGCCCGACCCTGTCATTTTAAGCCAGGTATTTTTTAATTTTAAACTACAGTCACCACTGCACCCTGTGGTTTCTCCTTTCTCTGCTTGTTTTCGGTCGAATGACTGTGTTACGGTACCAACAGGATACCAAGGGTTAACACCAGATGAACAATGTCCTGCATAGGGAATCAGCAATTCACAACCCCAACCAGTTTTCCCCACAAACATGAGACCAGGCTCCACATCAGGTTTAAAATAGAATGTAATTTATTAAAAGGCTGTGCCTAGTATTTATGCAGGTCTGACCCCCCAGATGCGGGGGGGTTTGAAAGAATGTTGTACATTAGATGGAGGGCCCACACCCTTGGACAGACCACAATAGAATCACATACTTTACTTAGGCAGATAACAACTTAAACACATTTGGCTTGTCTTATCACCTAGCGTCTGCTCTCTGAGGGTGATTCAACAATGGACTGTTTATCACTAACTAGATTATGGCTGGAGCCAGCAACTTGTATTTAGAAAATAGAGTTAACCCTTTCAGTCCTGACCGCAGGGTCTGTCACATAGCTCCCACAAGGTGCACTCACACCCTGTACCCATCCTGTATTTATGGATACAGGGTGACATATACATAAGACAGAGTTATGAAAGTACATGGGGTGTCCAGCATATAAAATTGCATATTTCCATGCAGTCTCTGGGTATCCTTAAGCCCATGTACCTCCAGCCCAAAGAATGTTCCATAACAAGCCCTCCAACGCCCAGTGGCGAGATTGGTTTCGTCACATCTCTCCCCTTTTCCAAACAGACTAACAGGGTATCTGACCTCCTGCCGGTCAGTTCCCTGGTTAGTCCAGCAACCCACCCATAAAACACAATTAGTAGTACAGCCCACCCACAATAAATGGTTACACCTGAGTACGGGGAAAACCTGTCCATGTCCAGGTGCCTCACCACAGCTGTGTGGGGGACTGGTACGCTGAATTGGTGGGTTGCGAGGTGGGCAGAGACCAGCTGTACTCTGCCCGGGTGCCAGCACTACCATGGAAGTAGCCTGGTGGGAGCCTGGTTGCTGGAGGGAGAGACCGACTGTCTCCCCTTTGGATACATAGCTGTGCTGCTGGAGGGGGAGACCAATCGTCTCCCCTTTGGCTAAACAGCACTGTTGCTTGGGGACAGGACCAACTGTCCCTACCCCCTGTGCTGCAAGTGCAGAGACCACGGTCCCATCTGCACGGCTGTGGGGCCTACCGTCTCCCCCTGGCGCGCTATGCTGCCGCTGGGGAGAGGGAGCAACGAGCTCCTCCCTCACACACACCTCCAGCCACTGGGGAATGGAGACTGGGCTCCCAATTCCCTGCAGGACCGGTGGAGAGACCTTGGTCCCATCTCCACCGGCCACCTGGGGTCCTTCCCAGTAAATCTCCACAATATCTTCCCAGCTGAATGGGTCTGGATCTGGGTCTTTCACCTTGCTGTCCTGCTGAGCCTTCCCAATGGAATGGAAGAGATCTCTGTAGTCCTGCTCCAGTTCCCACTCCAGGGCTGCTAAGTGAGCCAGGTCTGGCTCTACCTCATGGGGGTCAGCCCAGTCATGCCTAGCCTCCCTCTCATAGAAAATGTCCTGAAGTCTGGTCTGCGCAGGGCTCCCAAAATCAGGCTCTGCAAAGGACTCCCATAACAAGCCAGGACCATCAAACTCCTCTCCCTCTGGTTTGTCATGCTCGGCTGTCCAGGGTATATACTGTGCCATATACCACCAGAGCGCCTGGTAGGCATCCTCCAGCCATAGCTCCTGCCATACCCGGTGCTCTAGTTCCTTCACCCATTCCTCCAGGGGCTGCTCTCCCAGGAAGGGCATCCGCAGGGCCACTTGCTTCTGCAACCGCTGCTCTTCACTGGGGAGACTCTTACCCTGCTGGTATTGTACATTATCCAGGGCCTGGTACCAGATGCCTTTCCTTAATGCATCCCGGCCATCCAGGTCCTCCTCCTCATATAACTCTGCTGGTTCCATTCTGTTGCTTTTAGGGTCGCTGTACTGGGACATGCGTTGCCCCCAACTTGTAAATCCATGGAATGGTGTCTCCTGTAGCTGAAAAAAGTGCAGGTATTTCAAAAACTTTCCTGTGCTGCCTAGGTGTTGACTAGCCCTTAACTCTTGAGATATCACTTGAAATTCTCACTACACCAATAGATGATCTTTATGTATCTTTATTAATTTTTAAAAGATTTGTTTAGATTTTTTTAGAATTTTAAATTTTTTTTTTTTTAAATTCTAACAAGAATTCTTACAAAATTCCAACGAACTGTTTTTAGAAGAACATTTGTACTTTTTATAGAGCAACTTGTTACAGATAAACTTGTATTTAAATAAAGGATAATATTTAAAAATGTTATGTCTATCATTATATTTGATCAATTTTAAACATATAGTAACCAATTTCAACCCATTTCTATAGTTGCGGCATTTATTTGCGCCCGAAACTCTGAAATTCTTTTTTGCACGTCTCCTGTAGCTGTCCTTCTGGCTGTGGGAACAATCCCGTCGCTTGCCACCAATGTTACGGTACCAACAGGATACCAAGGGTTAACACCAGATGAACAATGTCCTGCATAGGGAATCAGCAATTCACAACCCCAACCAGTTTTCCCCACAAACATGAGACCAGGCTCCACATCAGGTTTAAAACAGAATGTCATTTATTAAAAGGCTGTGCCTAGTATTTATGCAGGTCTGACCCCCCAGATGGGGGGGGGGGTTGAAAGAATGTTGTACATTAGATGGAGGGCCCACACCCTTGGACAGACCACAATAGAATCACATACTTTACTTAGGCAGATAACAACTTAAACACATTTGGCTTGTCTTATCACCTAGCGTCTGCTCTCTGAGGGTGATTAAACAATGGACTGTTTATCACTAACTAGATTATGGCTGGAGCCAGCAACTTGTATTTAGAAAATAGAGTTAACCCTTTCAGTCCTGACCACAGGGTCTGTCACATAGCTCCCACAAGGTGCACTCACACCCTGTACCCATCCTGTATTTATGGATACAGGGTGACATAGACATAAGACAGAGTTATGAAAGTACATGGGGTGTCCAGCATATAAAATTCCATATTTCCATGCAGTCTCTGGGTATCCTTAAGCCCATGTACCTCCAGCCCAAAGAATGTTCCATAACAAGCCCGATGTAACGAAACCAATCTCGCCACTGGGCATTGGAGGGCTTGTTATGGAACATTCTTTGGGCTGGAGGTACATGGGCTTAAGGATACCCAGAGACTGCATGGAAATATGGAATTTTATATGCTGGACACCCCATGTACTTTCATAACTCTGTCTTATGTCTATGTCACCCTGTATCCATAAATACAGGATGGGTACAGGGTGTGAGTGCACCTTGTGGGAGCTATGTGACAGACCCTGTGGTCAGGACTGAAAGGGTTAACTCTATTTTCTAAATACAAGTTGCTGGCTCCAGCCATAATCTAGTTAGTGATAAACAGTCCATTGTTTAATCACCCTCAGAGAGCAGACGCTAGGTGATAAGACAAGCCAAATGTGTTTAAGTTGTTATCTGCCTAAGTAAAGTATGTGATTCTATTGTGGTCTGTCCAAGGGTGTGGGCCCTCCATCTAATGTACAACATTCTTTCAACCCCCCCCATCTGGGGGGTCAGACCTGCATAAATACTAGGCACAGCCTTTTAATAAATGACATTCTGTTTTAAACCTGATGTGGAGCCTGGTCTCATGTTTGTGGGGAAAACTGGTTGGGGTTGTGAATTGCTGATTCCCTATGCAGGACATTGTTCATCTGGTGTTAACCCTTGGTATCCTGTTGGTACCGTAACAGACTGGATATGGTAGTGAGGGGAGGAGCTATATAGACAGCTCTGCTGTGGGTGTCCTCTTGCAACTTCCTGTTGGGAATGAGAATATTCCACAAGTAATGGATGATCCGTGGACTGGATACACCACAAGAGAAATAAATTTATCAGGTAAGCATAAATTATGTTTTTACAATTTATGTCAATTATCAAATTTGCTTCATTCCCATGTTATTCTTTGTTAAAATGATACCCAGGTAGGCATCTGGAGCACTACACAGCAGGAAATAGTGCTGCCCACTAGTACTCTTGCAAATAGATAACATTCTTGCAAAACTGCTGCCATATAGTGCTCCAGAAATGTGCACACTCCTGATCTTACGTCTCTGCTTTTCAACAAAAGATACCAAGAGAATGCTGAAAACTTTATAATAGAAGTAAATTAGAAAGTGGTTTAAAATGTCATTCTCTATCTGAATCATGAAAGAAACATGTTGAGTTTCATGTCCCTTTAATGCTGAGCTTGTTTTATATAGGAATATGTATCCATATACAGGTACAAACTTTATGCAAAATCAAAAACCTGTTGATCTATTTGGAAGGAATTTCCTCTGTAGCTATTTATTGAGATTTTCCATTGTGCAATGTAAAAATGTAACTGACAATAATCCTCCTTTTCACATATAGGGAAATGTTCAGTGATATTTGTCTTTGGCCATCTTTTGTTGAGCTCTGTGTATGACTAAACATATTCCTGCTATTATTCCAGTTGTTTATTTGTGTTTCAGGCTGTCAGTATTACTACCTCCCATGGGGCAACGTGAAACCAGTAGTTGTTCTGTCTTCTTTTTGGGAAGACATCAGCCACAGAACTGATGTACAGAATATTCTTTATAACATCTTAGACAACCTGGTGAGTAAATAGTCCAAAAAATAACCATCCAAAAGCATTAATATGTCACTGATTTTATTTATCACACCCATATCACACATTCTTCCTAATGTTAATGTGATAGTTTTTCGTTTGCAGTGTTTGCTGTATAAATGTATGTGTTATTAATTCTTTAAAGGGCTAGACGCTCTTGCTACTATCAAATCACAAATCAATTAAAATGCAAAACATTCGAAACAATTAAACAACATTATTAAAAATACAAGATGCAACATTTAGGGCAATCTCATGCCATTAATCAGGCTATTTAGTTATATGTAACTATAGTGCAGACTTGACCCTCGTTAGTGTAACTATATACCAACTGTGCACTAAAACACACTCAGACAGATTACGAGTTTTGCGTTATGGCTGCTCGCTAATTACTTGTACGTTATTTTCACTGCTCACCTTTCATAGTGCTGCTATTACAGGGTTGCAAAAAGCAGGCTTGTGCGGGTGATATGGTTGCGTTGAGCTCCATACCTCACCCAAATACAAGCGCTGCTTTGACGTGCTCGTGCACGATTTACCTATAGACATCAATGGGGAGAGCCGGCAAAAAAAAAAGCCTAACACCTGCGATTGCAGAAACAAAAGCTCTGTAACGCAGCCCCATTGATGTCTATGGGGAAAGAAAAAGTTACCTTTAAACCTAAACACCCTAACATAAACCCCACATCTAAACACCCCTAATCTGCTGCCCCCAACATCGCCACCACCTACATAAAACTATTAACCACTAATCTGCCGCCCTTAACATCGCCGCCACATAAATAAAACTATTAACCCCTAATCTGCTGCCCCTAACATCGCCACCACTTACATTACAGTTATTAACCCCTAAACTGCCGCCCTCCCGCATCGCAAACACTATTTAAAGATTATTAACCCCTAATCTGCCGTCCGCCCACACGCCGCTATAATAAACCTATTAACCCCTAAACCTAACCCTAACGTAACCCTAACCCTAACACCCCCTATCTTAAATATAATTAAAATAAATCTAAATAAAACTTACAATAATTACCTAAATAATTCCTATTTAAAACTAAATACTTACCTGTAAAATAAATCAATCAGCCAATAGAATGCAAGCTCAATCCTATTGGCTGATTGCAACAGCCAATAGTATTTTTTACCCTTTAATTCCTATTGGCTGATAGAATTCTATTAGCCAATAGGAATGTAAGGGACACCATCTTGGATGACGTACCTTAAAGGGAAACTTCATTCTTCATTGACCATCGGAAGAAGAGGATGCTCCGCGCCGGATGTCTTGAAGATGGACCCGCTCCACGCCGGATGGATGAAGATAGAAGATGCCGGATAGATGAAGATAGAAGATGCCGTCTGGATGAAGACTTCTGCCCACTTGGATAAAGACTTCTGCCGGCTTCGAGGAGGACTTCTCCCCGCTTGGAAGAAGACTACTGCCGCCTGGATGAGGATGGATGTCCGGTCTTCGAAAACTGTAAGTGGATCGTAGGGGGTTAGTGTTAGTTTTTTTTAAGGGTTTATTGGGTGGGTTTTATTTTTAGATTAGGGTTTGGGCAGTAAAAGAGCTAAATGCACTTTTAAGGGCAATGCCCATCCAAATGCCCTTTTCAGGGCAATGGTGAGCTTAGGTTTATTTAGATTTAGTTTTTATTTGTGGGGTTTGGTTGTGTGGGTGGTGGGTTTTACTGTTGAGGGGTGTTTGTTTTGTTTTTTTACAGGTAAAAGAGCTGATTTCTTTGGGGCAATGCCCCGCAAAAGGCCCTTTTAAGGGCCATTGGCAGTTTTTTTTTATTTTGGGGGGGCTTTTTTATTTTGATAGGGCTATTATATTAGGTGTAATTCTTTTTTATTTTTGATAATTTCGTTTTTTATTTTATGTAATTTAGTGTTTATTTTTTTGTAATTTAGAGAAATGTATTGTATTAATTTAATTTATTTTATTTTATTGTAATGTTAGGTTTTAGTATAAGGTACCTTAGGTTTTATTTTACAGGTAAGTTTGTATTTATTTTAGCTAAGTAGTTAGTAAATAGTTAATAACTATTTACTAACTAGTCTACCTAGTTAAAATAAATACAAACTTGCCTGTGAAATAAAAATAAAAAAGATAGATACAATGTAACTATTAGTTATATTGTAGCTAGCTTAGGGTTTATTTTATAGGTAAGTATTTAGTTTTAAATAGGAATTATTTAGTTAATTGTAGTAATTTTATTTAGATTTATTTTAATTATATTTAAGTTAGGGGTGTTAGGGTTACGTTAGGTTTAGGGGTTAATAGGTTTATTATAGCAGCGGTGTGGGCAGACGGCTGATTAGGGGTTAATAATATTTAAATAGTGTTTGCGATGCGGGAGGGCGGCGGTTTAGGGGTTAATAGGTTTATTATAGTGGCGACGATGCCGGGAAGTGGCGGAATAGGGGTTAATAATTTTTTTCACTGGCGGAGCGGCAGATTATAGTGTTTGCGATGCGGGAGTTTCTCGGTAGTTTATGGGTGTTTAGTGCACTTTGTAGCAGTTTAGTTATGAGTTTTATGTTATAGCTTTGTAGCATAAAACTCATAACTACTGACTTTAGATGGCGTTACAGATCTTATCATTTTAGGCTATAATTTTATAAATTGATTTATTTATAGCCAGTGGCAACCAACAAGGATAAGAGTTTTGCTCCTCACTATATCATGGATTTGCAAGCACCCTAAAAATTGGTGACTATGGTTTAATTACAGGGAGTGCAGAATTATTAGGCAAATGAGTATTTTGACCACATCATCCTCTTTATGCATGTTGTCTTACTCCAAGCTGTATAGGCTTGAAAGCCTACTACCAATTAAGCATATTAGGTGATGTGCATCTCTGTAATGAGAAGGGGTGTGGTCTAATGACATCAACACCCTATATCAGGTGTGCATAATTATTAGGCAACTTCCTTTCCTTTGGCAAAATGGGTCAAAAGAAGGACTTGACAGGCTCAGAAAAGTAAAAAATAGTGAGATATCTTGCAGAGGGATGCAGCACTCTTAAAATTGCAAAGCTTCTGAAGCGTGATCATCGAACAATCAAGCGTTTCATTCAAAATAGTCAACAGGGTCGCAAGAAGCGTGTGGAAAAACCAAGGCGCAAAATAACTGCCCATGATCTGAGAAAAGTCAAGCGTGCAGCTGCCAAGATGCCACTTGCCACCAGTTTGGCCATATTTCAGAGCTTCAACATCACTGGAGTGCCCAAAAGCACAAGGTGTGCAATACTCAGAGACATGGCCAAGGTAAGAAAGGCTGAAAGACGACCACCACTGAACAAGACACACAAGCTGAAACGTCAAGACTGGGCCAAGAAATATCTCAAGACTGATTTTTCTAAGGTTTTATGGACTGATGAAATGAGAGTGAGTCTTGATGGGCCAGATGGATGGGCCCATGGCTGGATTGGTAAAGGGCAGAGAGCTCCAGTCCGACTCAGACGCCAGCAAGGTGGAGGTGGAGTACTGGTTTGGGCTGGTATCATCAAAGATGAGCTTGTGGGGCCTTTTCGGGTTGAGGATGGAGTCAAGCTCAACTCCCAGTCCTACTGCCAGTTTCTGGAAGACACCTTCTTCAAGCAGTGGTACAGGAAGAAGTCTGCATCCTTCAAGAAAAACATGATTTTCATGCAGGACAATGCTCCATCACACGCGTCCAAGTACTCCACAGTGTGGCTGGCAAGAAAGGGTATAAAAGAAGAAAATCTAATGACATGGCCTCCTTGTTCACCTGATCTGAACCCCATTGAGAACCTGTGGTCCATCATCAAATGTGAGATTTACAAGGAGGGAAAACAGTACACCTCTCTGAACAGTGTCTGGGAGGCTGTGGTTGCTGCTGCACGCAATGTTGATGGTGAACAGATCAAAACACTGACAGAATCCATGGATGGCAGGCTTTTGAGTGTCCTTGCAAAGAAAGGTGGCTATATTGGTCACTGATTTGTTTTTGTTTTGTTTTAGAATGTCAGAAATGTATATTTGTGAATGTTGAGATGTTATATTGGTTTACTGGTAAAAATAAATAATTGAAATGGGTATATATTTGTTTTTTGTTAAGTTGCCTAATAATTATGCACAGTAATAGTCACCTGCACACACAGATATCCCCCTAAAATAGCTATAACTAAAAACAAACTAAAAACTACTTCCAAAACTATTCAGCTTTGATATTAATGAGTTTTTTGGGTTCATTGAGAACATGGCTGTTGTTCAATAATAAAATTAATCCTCAAAAATACAACTTGCCTAATAATTCTGCACTCCCTGTAATATAATTCTAAATTAATTAAAAATTTTTATAGCTTTTTATACACAGAAAAATAATATATGTGCACATAAAAAATGGTGGGTTAAATGACCAATTGAATTTTAAATGATTTACTACTTATGATGAGGTGTCTTACAGTACTGGTAAAGTGCTGTATATTAGGTATTTATTGTGTTCATTTTGTATCACAGATATGGGATAAAAAGTTGCAGTGTGTATTTTCTTTTTAATTTTGTATTTTGATAGTCTTGCAATTGAATGTATGTATATATACTGCAAGACACTGCTCAGACATTGAGAAGAGTAAATTGATTTTTTGACTATTTTTAATGGTCTATTCAGGTCAGGCCTTATAGTAAAAATTATCAACTGAATTAAAGACAGTTTGACATTAAAAGTTTGAATCAGGATATGGGATTATGGAACACAAACGTAAATTTGAGGCAGTCATGTCCAATACATTAACTATAACTAAACTCCAACAATCAACACTGAGCATTCAACTCACAATAAGCACCTGATTCAAAAAGAAAAGAAGTTAAACCTTCGAGAAATGGCAACTTGCAAGCTCAGTCACAGAAAAACGAATGGGTCTTGTGTCCTTAAACAATCTGTTTACGTTTGGTCTTAAGGCTTTGCGTCACTTGGATACCATGAAATTAACAGTTAAATTATTAACATTCTTTATAACTGCTATGTTTGTAAATAAAGTTTCAGTACTTTTTTGTAAATCTGTAGAAAAGATTTCAAACACAAGACTTTGAGACAAGTAAACTAAATGTGCGTTTTCCTTGTCATTTACGTTAGCAAACGTGGTTGTAAGAAAAAGTTATTTTAAAGGGATTGACCTCACTATAAGCCAACCAAAGCAATTTTATAGTCATGACTTTCATTGAGGCATTATCTCCGCATGTCTGGGATATGCATAAGGCTATCCGATTAATTATGCCTACATTTCAGAAGGCAACATTGGTGGACTTGAGATTGATTGTCTGGTTGTTATCTGCCGACAAAACCTAGGTTTCAGTGTTTTAGTATTTCATTAATTTGCTCCTTGTTCCATTGATACTGAATGACCCTTGTTTTTAAGCTGTTCATTTCATAACCCTTTAATCCCACTGCTTCAAAATTAAAATTCTTGGTTCACTGTTGCATATAATTAGTAGCAAATCCAACACACATTGGCAGAGTAGTACAAGGGATTATGCATAGTGCCACTCTGCTTCTCAATGCCCATTGATTTGTGCCAAAAGTTGAGATGTTGGCAAAAACAAGCTGGGTAGTGAGGGCCGACCATACAAGAGCACAGTGTAGGACGTACTTAACCTCTGGAATAGACATAAACTCTCATCTCTGTTTTCCCCAGGAAGCTAACTTGGAATGGGTCCACCTTGCTATTAAAGCAAAGAGCTCTCCCTATGACCTCGATTTATTGGTCGCACGCTTGATTGATGATGTCATCACTAGTTGCAGGTATGTTTGCCAGATGTGGCTGTAATCCATTTATACATTTATTACTGGGTGATGTGCTTGTGTTGGATGTGTGGCTTTGCTAAAAATTAACAAAATGCCTGTCATTTGTTCTTTGTATACTTCAAATGTGGAGCCAAAGCACAAAGTTGAAAACGTGATACTTCAGAAAGGCAATACATTCTCATCTGTGACTGCCATGAATGGAATACATTGTGCCCTGTGTTTGTGTCATACATTTTATGGTAAATAATATCTAGTCTGGCACATACGTCTGTTATTGCTACTTTTTGTTTTCTCTGATCGAGTTACAAGAACATTTTTTTTTTACAGCATATTTTTTAAAGAACTTAATAGTTTCTTTTAATATTTATTTCTAAGACTTTTTTTTTTTTTTACAATGTTGTCATACAAAACAATGGCAACAATGCTGGGCTTTTACCAAATGTAGAGTAGAGAAACATTTATACAACTAAAAGAGAACAAAATCTACAAATAAGGAGGAGAGGAATTATGGGATGAAAATAGACTAGAGACAGGTAAAGCAAAAGCAGTGAGAGAGTAATTTGGAAGAGAAATAATATGACCATAGACAAATATAGGCAGGATAAAGGAGAAGAGAGTCTACATTTAAGGAAAGGAAAATGAGAAATAAGTTGGTAGGGATAACCTGCAATGTGTGCATTGGGCTATCAAGGAAAATAGCTTTCCTAGGAAAGGAGGTGATAGACATCATTAGAGAAGAGAGAGGAAGGCATTTATAGGGGCAAATGCAGCCATGGAAAACAGACAGACATAGGGTGAGGGATGAAACAGTCCTGGGAAAGTGGAAGAGAGCTGGGCATGGGAAGGGGAGAAAGAACATCCATCAGATGGGAGGAGAGGGAGTCCTGGAACAGAAGGAGAGAGACAGAAGTAACAAGTGGGAAAAGAGAGACAGCCATGGTGCTGCAACCAAGCAGCAGACTCAACTGGCAGCACCCATCCAACACTGCGCCAATTTAACAGCATCCTGAACTCTTGGCACCCTGTACTGGTTTTTAGTCTTGAATAGAAACCAAAACCAAAACATCAATCATTGACAACTCCTGCCAAATAAAAAAGACCCAAGTGGGTACATTGCCATACTTCTTTTCCACAGTCTTAGGAGCTTGGGGTATTTGCACCCTTTGTTTGCTCACTTAACCTATAAAATAATTAAGATTAAGGGGAGATCCCACTGCCCTGATTAAGTCCTCTCATATGTCTGATATCATTTATATCATCAGTGCAGCTGTCGGGCCTTAAATCCCATTGATAATGCTTATCTCATGGATTGTGAAGGCCTTTAGATTTGGAATATTTGTAAATATCTGGATTAATGTTATGTCCAATTGTCCTCCATAAAGCACTTGAAACAAATATGAGACACAACAATCTGAAAAAGCAGACCCAGTAGTTGTGCTGGAATTAAGGATGTTATAATAATGTTTAGCTTTTTCATGTTGTCCAATAACTTCATTGTTTCTTATTGTTTTTTTGCTGTGCCCTATTGTTATAGTAATCTGATGTTTAGAAAGCATATGTAGTCCATACATTAAATATGTCTAAGGATATTGCATCCAAATTGTAGTATTGTATTATTGTTTTAGAGTCAAAGGCTCAAGTCACCAGTAAACGCATATCCTATGAATATAATGGGTTCAGCCCGATCTCATGTACTTTGTGACTTTCTATACACAGCCAGTCGTTGCCAGATGTCCTGTCTATGCCCGGGACCACCCAACTTGATCACTACCTCTACAAATTCCGCAAGACGAACCTGAGCCAGATTGTGCAGTCTGCCATGAAACTAAAACATGATGAATGTGAGCTACAGAGCGTACTGGAGCAGGCGGAGGATTGGGTGCAGCGGCTTAAAGCTATGACTGAGGAGGTAATTATGTTTTATTTGTGCAGAATTGTTCACTGGACAGAATCACTAAAATAACTGTGCAAGCAACTTCTGCCTGGTATACCTAACCACTGTTCATTAATCTGACATACCTGATTGTTAGCCAGTTCCCTGATCTACCTGACTATTATCTAGTTACATGATATTCTTCACTGTGGTCAATTTATCGTGTCCATTTAGCCAGTTATCTCATATACCTGACCATTGAAATGTTACCTTATATACCTGGCCATTATGAAATTAGCTGATATAACTGGCCATTAGCTAGTTACCTGATAAATCTGATTGTTAGCCAGTTGACTGATATACCTGACTTTTAGCCAGTTACCTGATATACCGGATCATTGTGAAATTACCTGATACACCTGACCATTAGCTATTGACCTAATATACCGATTAGCCAGTTTAATGATATACCTGAACATTGTCCATTTATCTTATAAAACTTATTGTTATACATGCAAACAGGTGTATAATATGTATTAATACTTTCCCCTTCTGGTGAACCGCAGCCGTCCCACAGTTTCTCCCAAGGTCTGTGTGAATAGATCAGGTGTGCTAGCTGGAGGCGCTGGTTCAGCTTAGTGCAAACTTGTATCAGTCGTTGGTGTCTTCCTTTCCTTCCTCAGTTGTATAACTCTAGGTGCAAAATAGTGGTGCTGAAATATCGGGCAATACACCATACAAAGGTGAATATCTACTCACAGTGTATATTGCAGGTTTTTATTTGGCTCAACGCAAAAACGCAAAAACGCAAAAACGTTTCAGCCAAATAAAGACACACTTTTTTACTGAATCTGTGATATTGTCTTTTCATATTGGGAAGGAGCCGGTAACCTGCAATATACACTGTGAGTAGATATTCACCTTTGTATGGTGTATTGTCTGATATTTCAGCACCACTATTTTGCACCTAGAGTTATACAACCGAGGAAGGAAAGGAAGACACCAACGACTGATACAAGCTGAGCCAGCGCCTCCAGCTAGCACACCAAAACTGATTGTTAGCCAGTTATCTGATATACCCGACCATTGTCCAGTTACCTGATATATATAACCAATAGCTAGTAATCTGATATACCTAACCATTGTCCAGTTATCTGATATGCCAGGCATTTTTCCATTTCCCCGATATACTTGATTGTTAGCAGATACCTGATATACCTGAGTATTGTTCAGTTACTCGATATACCTAACAAATGTCCAGTTAGCTGATATACCTAACAATTGTCCAGTTAGCTGATATACCTAACAATTGTCCAGTTACCCGATATACCTAACAATTGTCCAGTTAGCTGATATACCTAACAATTGTCCAGTTACCCACTATACCTAACAATTGTCCAGTTAGCTGATATACCTAACAATTGTCCAGTTACCCACTATACCTAACAATTGTCCAGTTAGCTGATATACCTAACAATTGTCCAGTTACCCAATATACCTAACAATTGTCCAGTTAGCTGATATACCTAACAATTGTCCAGTTACCCGATATACCTAACAATTGTCCAGTTAGCTGATATACCTAGCAATTGTCCAGTTAGCCAATATACCTAACAATTGTCCAGTTACCCTCTATACCTAACAATTGTCCAGTTAGCCGATATACCTAACAATTGTCCAGTTAGCCGATATACCTAACAATTGTCCAGTTACCCGATATACCTAACAATTGTCCAGTTAGCTGATATACCTAGCAATTGTCCAGTTACCCACTATACCTAACAATTGTCCAGTTACCCTCTATACCTAACAATTGTCCAGTTAGCCGATATACCTAACAATTGTCCAGTTACCCAATATACCTAACAATTGTCCAGTTACCCGATATACCTAACAATTGTCCAGTTACCCGCTATACCTAACAATTGTCCAGTTACCCGATATACCTAACAATTGTCCAGTTACCAGATATACCTAACAATTGTCCAGTTACCCGCTATACCTAGCAATTGTCCAGTTAGCCAATATACCTAACAATTGTCCAGTTACCCACTATACCTAACAATTGTCCAGTTACCCTCTATACCTAACAATTGTCCAGTTAGCCGATATACCTAACAATTGTCCAGTTACCCGCTATACCTAACAATTGTCCAGTTACCCGATATACCTAACAATTGTCCAGTTACCAGATATACCTAGCAATTGTCCAGTTACCCGCTATACCTAGCAATTGTCCAGTTAGCCAATATACCTAACAATTGTCCAGTTACCCACTATACCTAACAATTGTCCAGTTACCCTCTATACCTAACAATTGTCCAGTTAGCCGATATACCTAACAATTGTCCAGTTACCCGATATACCTAACAATTGTCCAGTTACCCGATATACCTAACAATTGTCCAGTTACTCGCTATACCTAACAATTGTCCAGTTACCCGCTATACCTAACAATTGTCCAGTTAGCCGATATACATAAGAATTGTGCTGTTACACAATATAATTGAATATTGGCCAGATACCTGCTAGGTCTGACTGCTGGCTAGTTACCATCTATGCTATATCCGGCAGTTGGCCTGTTCTCTGCTTTAGCTTACTATTGACCAGTTACCTGCTACACTTACACCTGACCATTGTCAAGTTACTGAATGTAGCTAATCATTGGCCTGTTATCCTTTTTATCTGACCTGTTATCTTCTATTTCTGACCTCTTGCATGTCTACAGTACATGTTTATCAGCATCTAGCCTATATCTGTCCATACTTGACCTTTACTTGTCCATCTAGCCATACTCCTCTATCTATCCTGCAGACTATGCCTGCATGTAAGAGATCAATTTATAATAGTATATATTGCTTGTTCTTCCAGGCTATAACTGAGCTCCAGCAAACCTATGTGTGTATTCTTACAGAAATAAAGCTCTTTGTTCTTTCTCTATGAGTATTTTTACTTACATGTCTGTTTTATTGTCATGTTGTATTTATTGTACATTTGTATAGTACTGTTGAATTTGTTGATTCACTATGAAGTATGATTATGATGATATTCATAAAAAGTATAAACATTGAAAAATAAGTATTGTAAGTAATAATTACAGTAAGTGCAGTCTGCCATTAGGAACCTCCGCTGCTTGGCACCCCTGCTCTAAACCAAACACAGATTAATTTTTGTATATCCAAAGGATATATTCAAAATCTCACAAATTTGATCAAAATACAAAGTTATGAAAACTATTTAATAATGATCAATATATCATCTTAAAAATATGTTCAATCAGGGGCGAAACTACAGGGGGTGCAGAGGTCGCAGGTGCAACTGGGCCCCTGAGGGTGGGCGCCCAGCTTAAAAAACGTTAACCTACCACTGCCTGCACTGATATCATGTGAGTGTGACATGACTACAGGGGTTAGTGTTTCTGTTTTACCCATTGGTGTTTATGTGTGTATGTATGTATGTATGTTTGTGGAACCAGCAAATTACAGACCTTGTTACTACAGCATGATGGGCAGGGGGTAAACAGTGTCACTATACAGTACCACTATATACAGTATGGGGGCTGGACCATGTCACTGACTACTGTGGTCACTTTATAAAGTACTGAGCGGGTAGGGTCAGGCCAGCCAGCAGATTACAGACTGTGTCACTGACTCACTATATACAGTACTGGTGGGTTAAATAGTGTCACTATATATATATATATATATATATATATATATATATATATACACAGTAATAGGGGGTCAGACCATCTTACAGACTGTGGGTACAGGGTACCTCCTTTTGCAGACATGTAATCTGATTCACATTTTTTTTCTGTGTTAAATGTAAAAAAAAAAAAATGTATTAAATTCACCTTTTTTTGGAGGGGGGAGGGGCGGTGGGGGGGGGGGGGGGGCTTCTTAGATTCTTGCACCTGAGCCCTGTGGTTTCTAGTTACGCCTCTGTGTTCAATATACATTTTCTCTTGAAAACATGATTTTAATCTTCAGACTATCTGAATAAATATCTTAAATGATCAATATAAAAAACAGTTAAAAACATATAATATATAATAATCTTAAACTCTTAACAAACTATCTCAAAAAGGATCAGTATACAAAAAAATACTCTACTTGTGGATGTTGTGTTCAATGCCCCTTTAAAGAATACAGAATACAGTTAATGCCTGTATCCTTAAAATTATTAGCACATATTTTAAGTATACATAATCCAAATGACGGGTTAGGTGGTCTATGAGCGTTTGGCAAATGTGGTCTGCAGATGGAGTAAGTGAAGACCTTTTAAATTAAGACAACTGAGTTTGCTGCCCTCTGGATGCTATTCCACCTTTGGCAATTGTCTTTGAGTTGTATTCTAGGCTACATTTTGATAATACTAAACATTAATGATGCCTGTCTACTTTGCGGTTCTTTTTCCATAATTTTCCAATTTTCAACTGTATTTTGCTATGTGTTTATTGGAAGAGTGCTCTAATATTTTGTGGATCCACGTTTCCAGCCGCAGAACAGCCTGCCAGATATTGTGATTTGGATGTTGCAAGGAGACAAACGTGTGGCTTACTACAGAATGCCAGCCCACCAAATCCTTTTCTCCAGGAATGGGTCCAAATGTTGCGGAAAGAATTGCGGGAAACTTCAGACAATATTTCTTAAAGTATGTTGTTTTGTTTATTTTTTTCTGCCACTGAAAGCTTTTTGAAACATAAAAACTGGCAAAACGTATTGGACTGGCATTTTTAGATCTGACTCATCAAAAAATGTAGAATCAGTTTTTGCTGGTTGCGTAATTTGGAGTAAAATTAGCTTAACTGTGTTGTATTTTTATTATTATTATTTTTTTTTTTATCACACAGCTTCAGCTATTTCTTAAAGACATAATACCAATCAAGCACCTCCCTCTAATTAAGGGGTGCTGTTATTTTGAAACCTAGGTTACCCTGCAGGTATTCGAAGTATAGTTGCTGCACATATGCAAATACATCAGAAATGGATTTCAACATGGCAGCACCCATGACTAGAGAGATGTTGGGAACAACCCTCACTAGTATGCTTATAAAATGTATTTAGTATTTAATTGATTAGATTGCAAAGAGTTAAACAGTATGATGTGTGCACATTATGGGCTAATGTGGCTAATGTGGGGGTCAAGAGGGAACAAATGCCTCTATATCTAGGTATAGATCGTAAAATATCTAATGCAAAAGTAGCAGTTTTATAACCCATTAGACATTTGCCCTGACCTGAGATGCTGTGGGCAGGAAAACAGCAGACCTGTGACAATCCCACTAGATTCCTTGTGGCCTCTCTTCTCCTGGCGTGGCCTCACCCACAATACACTAGTGTGTCATTTCCCACAAATCCCCTCACCTCCGTGGTGTTGATATCTATTTAAGAGTGATACATTTAGGAAGACCCTCACCTTTGGTCACATGACCCTTTAGATGTTACATGGTTCCAGCGCTACGGAATTTGGCGGTGCTATACAAATAAATAATAATAATAATAATGGTTTATGTGAAAGATGTCAGTCTGCCTGTATGCAGTTTAGGTTTTTAGATACATATATTTTTTTCTTTTCTTTTCTTTTTTTTTCCTTTTCTTTTTTTTTTTCTTTAGTGTAGTGGTTCCCCCTCCAACCCCCTCCAGCTATTGTTAGCCAGGCCTCCCCACCTTTTTTTCTGCCCCTACCTTTCCCGTCATTTTTTTTTCTGTAGTGTAGGGCCCATACCACTCTCTCCCTCCCCCTTCCGCTGCTGGGTCACCCACCCACCTCCCACTTTCCCTCCCACACCTCCTGCCGGCACCAGCAGATAATCGTTACACACAGTGATACACACAGTGTCACCATCTGTAACAATCTGGCATCTGCCTTCCGATCGTGCTCCTGTTCCATATGAAGACAGATGCCTGGAGCTCTGGAACGCCAGCTCTCGGCTGTAACTTGGACGTATATATATATATATATATATATACGTTATGTGATACGATGAGCTTTGTACCACATGACATATATACGTCCAATTGGGTTAAGGGGTTAAATATAATTTCTAATTAGAAATTCTAATACAATTGTAAAATGCTCACAGCTAGTGATAAATAAATACAAAGTTGTTTTTTTACCACCTCCTCAACAAATATGAAAATAATGTATTATTAGGGTGACCATATTGCCAGTTTAAAAAGGGACACATGGAAAACATGTATGTCAGGGCTGTTTTCAGGGCTGTTTAAATAAATGTTTTGTATAAGTACATTAACATATGTATTTTTCATATGTGTCCCTTTTTAAAGCGGCGATATGGTCACCCTATGTATCATAGATGTAAAAAGCTGACTATAAAATATAACGTGAGCATCTCTATGTAAAAAAGGAAAATATTTTACCTCAAAATTTCATTTCCTCAGTAGCCACATCATATTCTAAAAGAACTTTAAGCAGCCAATCAGGATGCTTTTCAGTAAACATATAAGGGAGTGTGCATCTGTCATGATATATCCTTCTTCATTTTAAGGAAGTTTACTAAGAAATCTCACAAGATTTCAGTGAAATCTCATGAGATCACAGTAAAGTGTGACATCAGCACTAATAAAGCTGATTGGCTGTTTTTTAAGCATGCAGTTGACAGTAGCTGAAGTATAAAGGCTGTGACACACTGCAAGCGACGAGGTGCGAGCTGAAGCAGCTACTTTGCTCTGCGTCGCATCGCTTCTAAAGTTCAAATATTTCAACTCTGAGCGCTCAGCTATGCGACCTCATGCGCTGAGCGCACAGAGATGAAAAGACAGGACACACTGAGCGCACACAGCCGCATCACCATGCTGCGGGTCGCATCGCCTGCAGTGTGTAACAGCCTTAACTGTTCATAGAGCACTTCGTATTGTGAGCTGAAGAAATGTTGAGGTAAAGGCCTCTATTTATCAAGGTCTGGTGGACCTGATCCGACAGTGCGAATCAGGTCCGCCAGACCTCGCTGAATACTGAGAGCAATATGCTCTCCGTATTCAGCATTGCACCAGCAGCTCACAAGAGCTGCTGGTGCAACGCCGCCCCCTGCAGACTCGCGGCCAATCAACCGCCAGCAGGGGGGTGTCAATCAACTCGATCGTACTCGATCGGGTTGATTTCCGTGGATGTCTGTCCGCCTGCTTAGAGCAGGCGGACAGGTTATGGAGCAGCGGTCTTTGCGACCGCTGCTTCATAACTGCTGTTTCTGGTGAGTCTGAAGACTCGCCAGAAACACGGGCCGTCAAGCTCCTATCGGAGCTTGATAGATAGGCCCCAAAATATCTTTTTACATAGAGATGTTCACTTTCAACTGATTTAGCATATGGGTATTACGCTCCTTTTAAAATTAACAAAAAATTGAAAATAATTTTTTAATTTATTTCAACACTTTTTCTGTCTGCATGTGAAATTATTTTGGATTGTTCATGTTATTTTTAACACATGAAAGATTAATGGCTTGACTCTGTTAAGCTCAGTATTTTCTTCTGAACGTCTATTCTAGTACCCACAAGAAGGGAACACGTGCTCCAAGATGCCAGCGCAGATCCGGGTCCAGCTTTGGTTTGGGCTGTCTGTGGATCAGAAGGAATTTAATAAGTATGCTAACGGGAAACTCTCCGTCTTTGCTGAAACTGTGAGTCGAATAAGTACATCAATTTCCAATGTGGTCAGTTATCTAAATTGTTTATTTAAAGGGGCAATAAGCACTGTCAACAACTACATACAGACAGAAAGTAAATGAATAAATTAACAAAATGGGCGGTACCATAAGGTTAAACAATTGAAGGACCAGTAAATACAGCAGATTTGCATAATCAAAAAATGCATGATAAAAAGACAATGCAACAGCACTTAGTCTGAACTTCAAATAAGATTAAGCAGTAGATTTATTTCTAACAAATTTCAAATTTATGTCTATTATTACGCCTCCTGTATCACGTGACAGCCATCCGCTAATCACAAATGCATATACGCATATTCTGGGAATTCTTGCACATGCTCAGTATGAGCTGGTGACTCAAAAATGTAAATATAAAAAGACTGTGCACATTTTGTTAATGGAAGTAAATTGGTAAAGTTGTTTAAAATTGCAGCTCTATCTGAATCATGAAAGTTTAATTTGACTTGAGTTGTCCCTTTAAAGGGAGCACAATCAACAACTAGATAGCATAAATGACACTGTCAATAGCTAACACCCTTAAAAGGCTTAATACTAGAAGGAGTATGTTCTTCTTAAACTGATAATACTTTAAGGATTCACTTTTAACTGCTCAGAATTTGGTCTCATTTTTCTGTATTTGGAAGACATCTTACTGACAGACCAAATGCTTCTATAGTATGGAATAAGACCATGTACATTTCTAGCTGGTCCGTCTGGGCATTGGCAACACTCATGTGTATAATGATATTACTGCATTGTTTGTTAGATTGTGAGCTCATGAGTGTGGGGAAATCTTGGGACAGTTTATTATTCTTTATTATTTTAAATAAACATTACCCCATACTCTCGTTTCCAGTATGAAAACCAAACTAAACTAGCTTTGGTAGGAAATTGGGGAACAACTGGGCTTACATATCCCAAGTATACTGACGTGACTGGGAAAATCAAACTCCCAAAAGACAGTTTCAAACCTTCCTCTGGTTGGGACTGGGCCGGCGACTGGATCATTAGCCCAGAGAAAACGTGAGTATATTTTAGATAGTTTTTCATGTTTTATTTTCTAAACATAACTTCCAGTTCTGACCTGTAGGGTACACATGAGAGTGCCAAGTTCATAGATATTTATAACTAAATATCCCTTTTTTATTTTATGTATCTTTCTATATCACTTTAATTTACATTGGTCTAAAAAATATAAAAAAATAAAATTATGTTTTGAACCACACAAATGAAAATTCCAAGTGATTTTTTTTTTTGGCAAATGTTTTTTTTTTACAAATATACAAACAAATATAGTCAGTGAATTACATTTCTAGAGATTATTTACCAGCTAATGTATGTTGCTTTTTTTTTGCTAAATCGTAGAAGATGTAATGATACATTTTGTTTTTATTGCTGTATTTAAACGAGGGTGTACAAATGTTTTTCAGATTTTTTAAAACAGTGCCGTATTATTATTACTATATTGTTTTTTTAATTATCTTTATTATTAATACTTTTAAGCTATGTTTGTACAATTGTAGGGGTTAGACAATTAGTAATTAGTGTTATGAAAAACACACTTAGCTAATTAAAATGCAGGCACAACTGTGAAAACCTGCAGGTTTAATTATTAGAAATGCTAAGGGGGGCTGATAGGTATCATGTTGGAGAGAAGTTTGTGATTAGCTGTCTGTATTCTAATGAATTATGATGACTCTTGGTGACCATCCTGTGTGCCACTTTATGCTGCTATTATTGCGCTATTCAAAACCCAAAGATACGTAATGCATTTATAGTTTGATCACTGCTTAGTGTAATCATTATGTTTTATTCTACTGCATTGTACGTCAGTTCCTCTTTTCAGTACTATAGTGAGATCTAGTTTGCGCTTTCCCCAGCCCCAGGACATAACAACAATATATTCCCTGTACAAGGGTACAATAAAAAAACTTGATAATATACCAATGCAAAAGAAGACAAACCCATTTTTTCAAAGGAACTTACAACCTAGATGTTTAATTTGTGAGACAAGAGGTGAGGGGATTGCATGGCCGATGGTGGTCTTATCATGGGGAGGGTTATGCCTGGGTTAAGTGATGTGTTTATTATGTTATTTTAAAAAGATAACTGATACGCTATGTGAATAGGAAGGTTCTCAATAAGTAATTAAATGGTCTTGGAAGCATACTGGTGTCCTTGATATCATTTATGCAACAAGATTCTTGTAGGCAGCATAGATAGACACATATAAACATAGATTTTGATGGCAGATAAGAACCATAGGCCGAGCAAGTCTGACTGCCTGATATTTCCTAAAAATATAAATTATCTTATTTGTAGGATAGCCTTATGCTTGTCCCATGCATTAGTTAGTAAGTAGGATAGCCTTATGCTTGTCCCATGCATTAGTTAGTATGTAGGATAGCCTTATGCTTATCCCAGCCATTCTTAAAGTCCCCCACAGTGTTTGTCATTACTACCTCTAATGGACGTTTATTCCATGGTCCCTATTTAACAAAGTCTGGCGGACCTGATCCGACAGTACGGATCACTTCCGCCAGACCTCGCTGAATACGGAGAGCAATACGCTCTCCATATTCAGCATTTCACCAGCAGCTCACAAGAGCTGCTGGTGCAACGCCGCCCCCTGCAGACTTGCGGCCAATGGGCCGCCAGCAGGGGGGTGTCAATCAACCCTATCAAGTATGAATTCAGGCGATGTCTGTCCGCCTGCTCAGAGCAGGCGGACAGGGTTATGGAGCAGCGGTCTTTGTGACCGCTGCTTCATAACTGCTGTTTCAATTCTGGCGAGCCTGCAGGCTCGCCAGAAATACGGGGCATCAAGCTCCATTCGGAGCTTGATAGATAGGCCCCCATGAATCAACCACCCTTTCTGTGAATAAAGTTGTAATCAAAATTATTCAACCCCTATTGCAAATCAGGTTTATTGTCAAAATTTACAGACTTTAAGCTGTTTGCAATGAACAAATGAAACAAAAGCAGTTGAAATAGCTCAACAATTGTTCGCTCTTTTGGGCTGATTGAAATGCCCTGCTATAGCGCAAATGGTTGTGCAGGAGCAGGGGGCGCTATTGCACAAGAATCCTTTTGTGCAATGTTACATTTCGTCATGTGATGCAACTTCGCCAGTGGGGATTACAGGCGGACAGGTTCACTACTTGCGAGCCTGTGCCCCGTGCAATGATGATACATTTTACCCTATGTGTCCATTTATACCATTTATATAGTGAAAGGTGTGATCACGGATGCAGGAAGGAGTGTGCTCCTCCTACCCCCCCCCCAGTAATGCTTGTGGTGATCCCACATATCTGTTGGTGTACAGCAGCACTAACGGAATTTATTTTAAACTTTGCAAATATGTCATACCCTAATTCATTAAAGCATGTAATTATTAGATCACTAATTGTAGATAACCTCTAGATTAGGGTTAAACAAATTAGTCCTACAGAACACAGCAATTAGTCAGTTGTACAGCTGCCGCTACTGATTGGCTCACTGATCAGTGCTTGCAACACCTGATCAGCACTTTACCTATGTGTTTAACATTTATGCAAGGGTTAGACGAGCTAAGGATTAACAAATTAGAGCATGCACATTTTACATAAGAATGTACCTTTACTTTTCCTTGTCTAAAAAAAATAGTTTTACTATAGTAAACTGCTGGTCTTTAACGTGCAGAAGATTAATGTTGTATTAGTCAAAAATGACTGAAAATGCTGTAATCTGTTAGATTGGTGAGCAAATGACAAGAGACATATGAGTTTAGTCACCAATAAGCAGCTATCTCCCAGTAGTGCATGAGTATGTAAAAAAGGCATGCCCTATCTGAATTATGAAAGTTTAAATTTGTCTTTAATGTCCTTTAAAGGGATATAAAACCCAAATTTTTGGTTCAGCACCCTGGGTAGTGCTTGTTGGTTGGTGGCTACATTTAACCACCAATCAGCAGCGCTACCCAGGTGCTGAACCAAAAATGGCCTGGCTCCTAAGCTTTACATTAATGCTTTTCAATTAAAGATACCAAGAGAACGAAGAAAATGTGATAATAGGAGTAAGTAATAAAGTTGCATAAAATCACATGATGTATCTGATTCATGAAAGAAACAATTTGGGTTTCATATCCCTTTAAGCATTTTTTTTCTTGTGTTTGCCCAGTCTCTTATGGGGAGGCAGTGCACACCATACGTACAAATTAAGTTAGGCTTCATGTGCATTGCTGTTGAAGTGCCAGGGTCTTAGAGCAAAAGTATCATAAAAATGTTAATAGTTTTCTGTGGTGAAAAAACTTTTGCCAAAGTCTTAAAACCTTCAGCAGACTGTGTAAGGGGACATATTTCTGTGGTTCTGGCAGGTGAAGATATTTCTTGTTTGTTTTTCTTTAAATTACTTAATTTAAATCATTTTATTTGGTTACTAATGTCCATAGCAAGAGATTCCGACTGCAAGTTTAAATCACTTATTTCTAAGCATGTGACAAGTCAAGTAATTTTATGAGCATTTGAACCGTAGAGTTCAGCGGGTTTCAGTTTCACCAATAATTTTTTTTTATCTAATAACGCCTTTTGCAGTGCTAATTGCTGCCACAAATTCTTTAGACAATTGATAAAAATGGGGTGAAATACATATTACAAAGCTCTCAGATACCATAAGAAAGAAAATAAAATAAAAAAGAGGAATTTATACTTTAGAAAATATTTAAAAGAAAGAGGATTTTTTATGGTAAAAGATTGTGTTTGCGAGGCGGGAGTGCGGCGGTTTCGGGGTTAATACATTTATTATAGTGGCTGCGATGTCCGGTCGGCAGATTAGGGGTTAATAAGTGTAGTTAGGTGGCGGCGACGTTGGGGACGGCAGATTGGGGGTTAATAAATATAATGTAGGTATCGGCGATGTTAGGGGCAGCAGATTAGGGGTTCATAGGTATAATGTAGGTGGCGGCGATGTCCGGTCGGCAGATTAGGGGTTAAATAATTTTATTATAGTGTTTGCGAAGTGGGGGGGGGCCTCGGTTTAGGGGTTTATAGGTAGTTTATGGGTGTTAATGTACTTTATAGCACTGTAGTTAAGAGCTTTATGTTCCGGCGTTAGCCCATAAAACTCTTAACTACTGACTTTTATATGCGGTAGGAGTCTTGGAGGTAGAGGCTGTACCGCTCACTTCTTCCAAGACTTGTAATACCAGCGTTAGGAAAATCCCATGAAAAAGTTAGGATACGCAATTGACGTAAGGGGATTTGCGGTATGGAAAAGTTGGGGAAGAAAAGTGAGCGGTACACCTGTACCTGCCATACTCGTAATGCCAGCGGGCGTTAAAAAGCAGCGTTAGGACCCCTTAATGCTGCTTTTTAAGGCTAACGCCGAACTCGTAATCTAGCCGCAAGTGTTTTGCTAGCCCATTTACTTTTTAATTGTTATGAAAAAACAAACAAAAAACATTTTACTCACTGACCCCAAAAAAATATTAAGGGGAAAAAAGGCCCAAAACCTAAAAACACCACTGTTATATACAAATCTCATGATGTGTACTGTCCTTTTAAATAGGAGACTTTGATCATAGATTTTATTTTTTAACCTTTACAAGTGTTATTTCTCACGTGTATGCTTTTCACAAGGTTGCTATACGATACCGATGCAGGTCACATGAGCTTTGTGGAAGAGGTTTTTGAGAACCAGGCGAGATTGCCAGGGGGGCAGTGGATGACTATGCCGGATGCGTACTCAGATGTGGTAAGTGTGGGGGCGTTCCATTGCGTTATGATTTGCCGATACCTCCTGCATTTTTCTGTTTTATATTAGACAGGGAACCATTTTCTTTCTGTGTGTGATACTCTTATGCAGGTAAAATTAAGGTTACATTTTATGCACTATAATTTGAAACCTAGTGGCCGATTATCTAAAGGTCTCTGGGCTGGTGAGATTCTATAAGAATGCTGCCAGTCCTTCTATTTCTCTGGAGGAATTATATAAAGCCATTTTTTTACCCTGAAAACAGGGTGTCTAGCTAAGGGGCGTATACTGCATTTTCGTACGGGAAGGAGATGCAGACATTACAAAAGTGCAAAATGAAAATCGTAATTTTAAAAATCATACAAAACGAATAATTTAAGCATTCACACAAAAATACACAGAATTCTTTTTATTGTTAAGGTGCATCAAAAATCGTAAGAAAATTGTTTAACAAAAATTGTATTTTATCAAAAACTTAAAATATGTATGAAAATTACACAGTAATAAATCGTATGAAATACAAGAAATTCCTAGTTATAAGTACAAAATACAAAGTATAATCAAGTTTTTTGTAAAATTGGCTGAATATGGGCGTTTATTAAATTTTCTCTTTGTATTGGGTACTTGTAAAGCGTGGCTAATCACCCGTAAGGGTCTCAAGGCGCTGATCATTTTATCGACCTCGGAAAGATGAAAGGCTGAGTGGACCTCGCCGGGGATCAAACCTGCAACCATTGGGTTGCTATAGAGCTCAGCCACAGTGCACTTAGCATGCTGAGCTATCTGTCCGGCTTTAATTTATAAACATTTCGCAGTATAGGTCTCACAGTTTTTTCTCTCCAGTTTAAAGGTGGATCCTTTTCACCAAAATACTAAAAAACCCACTAATTATTCTGAAAGTATATCCTATGCATACGAAAATTACAGCAAATTTAAAGAGATAGTAAACCCAATTTTTTTCTTTCATGATTCAGATAGAGCATGCAACTTTAAGCAATTTTCTTCTGTTAAGTGTGATCAGTCCACGGGTCATCATTACTTCTGGGATATTACTCCTCCCCAACAGGAAGTGCAAGAGGATTCACCCAGCAGAGCTGCATATAGCTCCTCCCCTCTACGTCACTCCCAGTCATTCTCTTGCACCCAACGACTAGATAGGATGTGTGAGAGGACTATGGTGATTATACTTAGTTTTATATCTTCAATCAAAAGTTTGTTATTTTAAAATAGCACCGGAGTGTGTTATTACCTCTCTGGCAGAGTTTGAAGAAGAATCTACCAGAGTTTTGCTATGATTTTAGCCGGAGTAGTTAAGATCATATTGCTGTTCTCGGCCATCTGAGGAGTGAGGTAAACTTCAGATCAGGGGACAGCGGGCAGATGAATCTGCATAGAGGTATGTAGCAGTTTTTATTTTCTGACAATGGAATTGATGAGAAAATCCTGCCATACCGATATAATGTCATGTATGTATACTTTACACTTCAGTATTCTGGGGAATGGTACTTCACTAGAATTACACTGTAAGAAATACATAAAGCTGTTTAATAACTAGAGATTATGTTTAACGTTTTTGCTGGAATGTAAAATCGTTTTCATTTGCTGAGGTACTGTGTGAATAAATGTTTGGGCACTATTTTTCCACTTGGCAGTTGCTTAATCTGTTTTTCTGACAGTTTCTGTTCTCCCTCACTGCTGTGTTGTGAGGGGGAGGGGCCGTTTTTTTGGCGCTTTTACTATGCATCAAATATTTCAGTCAGCAACTCATTGTATTCCCTGCATGATCCGGTTCATCTCTACAGAGCTCAGGGGTCTTCAAAACTTATTTTGAGGGAGGTAATTTCTCTCAGCAGAGCTGTGAGAATTATAGTTTGACTGAGATAAAAAACGTTTTTTCTGTAATTTGTTTCCTGCTTTCAGAATTTGTTATCTTTGCTAATGGGATTAAACCTTTGCTAAAGTTGTGTTGTTTACAAGGATTGAGGCTATAACTGTTTCAATTTATTAATTTTCAACTGTCATAGATCTTCTGTGCTTCTTAAAGGCACAGTACGTTTTAATATTTTTCTAATTGAATTGTATTTCCAAGTTGCAAGTTTATTTGCTAGTGTGTTAAACATGTCTGATTCAGAGGATGATACCTGTGTCATTTGTTGCAATGCCAAAGTGGAGCCCAATAGAAATTTATGTACTAACTGTATTGATGCTACTTTAAATAAAAGTCAATCTGTACAAATTGAACAAATTTCACCAAACAACGAGGGGAGAGTTATGCCGACTAACTCGCCTCACGTGTCAGTACCTACATCTCCCGCTCAGAGGGAGGTGCGTGATATTGTAGCGCCGAGTACATCTGGGCGGCCATTACAAATCACATTACAGGATATGGCTACTGTTATGACTGAGGTTTTGGCTAAATTACCAGAACTAAGAGGTAAGCGTGATCACTCTGGGGTGAGAACAGAGTGCGCTGATAATATTAGGGCCATGTCAGACACTGCGTCACAGGTGGCAGAACATGAGGACGGAGAACTTCATTCTGTGGGTGACGGTTCTGATCCAAACAGACTGGATTCAGATATTTCAAATTTTAAATTTAAACTGGAAAACCTCCGTGTATTACTAGGGGAGGTGTTAGCGGCTCTGAATGATTGTAACACAGTTGCAATACCAGAGAAAATGTGTAGGTTGGATAAATATTTTGCGGTACCGACGAGTACTGAGGTTTTTCCTATACCTAAGAGACTTACTGAAATTGTTACTAAGGAGTGGGATAGACCCGGTGTGCCGTTCTCACCCCCTCCGATATTTAGAAAAATGTTTCCAATAGACGCCACCACAAGGGACTTATGGCAAACGGTCCCTAAGGTGGAGGGAGCAGTTTCTACCTTAGCTAAGCGTACCACTATCCCGGTGGAGGATAGCTGTGCTTTTTCAGATCCAATGGATAAAAAGTTAGAGGGTTACCTTAAGAAAATGTTTGTTCAACAAGGTTTTATATTGCAACCCCTTGCATGCATTGCGCCGATCACGGCTGCAGCGGCATTCTGGATTGAGTCTCTGGAAGAGAACATTGGTTCAGCTACTCTGGACGACATTACGGACAGGCTTAGAGTCCTTAAACTAGCTAATTCATTCATTTCGGAGGCCGTAGTACATCTTACTAAACTTACGGCGAAGAATTCAGGATTCGCCATTCAGGCACGCAGGGCGCTGTGGCTAAAATCCTGGTCAGCTGATGTTACTTCTAAGTCTAAATTGCTTAATATACCTTTCAAAGGGCAGACCTTATTCGGGCCCGGGTTGAAAGAGATTATCGCTGACATTACAGGAGGTAAAGGCCATGCCCTGCCTCAGGACAAAGCCAAAGCCAAGACTAGACAGTCTAATTTTCGTTCCTTTCGTAATTTCAAAGCAGGAGCAGCATCAACTTCCTCTGCACCAAAACAGGAAGGAGCTGTTGCTCGCTACAGACAAGGCTGGAAACCTAACCAGTCCTGGAACAAGGGCAAGCAGACTAGGAAACCTGCTGCTGCCCCTAAAACAGCATGAATTGAGGGCCCCCGATCCGGGATCGGATCTAGTGGGGGGCAGACTTTCTCTCTTCGCCCAGGCTTGGGCAAGAGATGTTCAGGATCCCTGGGCGCTAGAGATAATATCTCAGGGATACCTTCTGGACTTCAAATACTCTCCTCCAAGAGAGAGATTTCATCTGTCAAGATTGTCAACAATCCAGACAAAGAAAGAGGCGTTTCTACGCTGCGTACAAGAGCTCTTGTTAATGGGAGTAATCCATCCAGTTCCACGATCGGAACAGGGACAGGGGTTTTACTCAAATCTGTTTGTGGTTCCCAAAAAAGAGGGAACTTTCAGACCAATCCTGGACTTAAAGATCCTAAACAAATTCCTAAGAGTTCCATCGTTCAAGATGGAGACTATTCGGACAATTTTACCTATGATCCAAGAGGGTCAATACATGACCACTGTAGATTTAAAAGATGCTTACCTTCACATACCGATTCACAAAGATCATTATCGGTACCTAAGGTTTGCCTTCCTAGACAGGCATTACCAGTTTGTGGCTCTTCCATTCGGATTGGCTACAGCTCCAAGAATCTTCACAAAGGTTCTGGGTGCTCTTCTGGCGGTACTAAGACCGCGGGGAATCTCGGTAGCTCCATACCTAGACGACATTCTGATACAAGCTTCAAGCTTTCAAACTGCCAAGTCTCATACAGAGTTAGTGCTGGCATTTCTAAGGTCACATGGATGGAAGGTGAACGAAAAGAAAAGTTCACTCGTTCCACTCACAAGAGTTCCCTTCCTGGGGACTCTTATAGATTCTGTAGAAATGAAGATTTACCTGACAGAGGACAGGCTAACAAGACTTCAAAGTGCTTGCCGCACCCTTCATTCCATTCAACACCCGTCAGTGGCTCAATGCATGGAGGTAATCGGCTTAATGGTAGCGGCAATGGACATAGTACCCTTTGCACGCTTACACCTCAGACCACTGCAACTGTGCATGCTAAGTCAGTGGAATGGGGATTACTCAGACTTATCCCCTTCTCTGAATCTGGATCAAGAGACCAGAAATTCTCTTCTATGGCGGCTTTCTCGGCCACATCTGTCCAGGGGGATGCCATTCAGCAGACCAGACTGGACAATTGTAACAACAGACGCCAGCCTTCTAGGTTGGGGTGCCGTCTGGAATTCTCTGAAGGCTCAGGGACAATGGAGTCAGGAGGAGAGTCTCCTGCCAATAAACATTCTGGAATTGAGAGCAGTTCTCAATGCCCTCCTGGCTTGGCCCCAGTTGACAACTCGGGGGTTCATCAGGTTTCAGTTGGACAACATCACGACTGTAGCTTACATCAACCATCAGGGAGGGACAAGAAGCTCCCTAGCTATGATGGAAGTATCAAAGATAATTTGCTTGGCAGAGTCTCACTCTTGCCACCTGTCAGCAATCCACATCCCGGGAGTGGAGAACTGGGAGGCGGATTTCTTAAGTCGTCAGACTTTTCATCCGGGGGAGTGGGAACTTCATCCGGAGGTCTTTGCCCAAATACTTCGACGTTGGGGCAAACCAGAGATAGATCTCATGGCGTCTCGACAGAACGCCAAGCTTCCTCGTTACGGGTCCAGATCCAGGGATCCAGGAGCAGTCCTGATAGATGCTCTGACAGCACCTTGGGACTTCAGGATGGCTTACGTGTTTCCACCCTTCCCGTTGCTTCCTCGATTGATTGCCAGAATCAAACAAGAGAGAGCATCAGTGATTCTAATAGCACCTGCGTGGCCACGCAGGACTTGGTATGCAGACCTGGTGGACATGTCATCCTGTCCACCTTGGTCTCTACCTCTGAAACAGGACCTTCTGATACAGGGTCCCTTCAAACATCAAAATCTAACTTCTCTGAAGCTGACTGCTTGGAAATTGAACGCTTGATTTTATCAAGACGTGGATTTTCTGAGTCAGTTATTGATACCTTAATACAGGCTAGGAAACCTGTTACCAGAAAGATTTACCATAAGATATGGCGTAAATACCTATATTGGTGTGAATCCAAAGGTTACTCTTGGAGTAAGGTTAGGATTCCTAGGATATTGTCTTTTCTACAAGAAGGTTTAGAAAAGGGTTTATCTGCTAGTTCATTAAAGGGACAGATCTCAGCTCTGTCCATTCTGTTACACAAACGTCTGTCAGAAGTTCCTGACGTCCAGGCTTTTTGTCAGGCTTTGGCCAGAATTAAGCCTGTGTTTAAAACTGTTGCTCCACCATGGAGTTTAAACCTTGTTCTTAATGTTTTACAGGGCGTTCCGTTTGAACCCCTTCATTCCATTGATATAAAGTTGTTATCTTGGAAAGTTCTATTTTTAATGGCTATTTCCTCGGCTCGAAGAGTCTCTGAATTATCAGCCTTACATTGTGATTCTCCTTATTTGATTTTTCATTCGGATAAGGTAGTCCTGCGTACTAAACCTGGGTTCTTACCTAAGGTAGTTACTAACAGGAATATCAATCAAGAGATTGTTGTTCCTTCTTTATGCCCAAATCCTTCTTCAAAGAAGGAACGTCTACTGCACAACCTGGATGTAGTCCGTGCTCTAAAATTTTACTTACAGGCAACTAAGGAATTTCGACAAACGTCTTCTCTGTTTGTCATTTACTCTGGGCAGAGGAGAGGTCAAAAAGCTTCCGCTACCTCTCTTTCTTTTTGGCTTCGTAGCATAATTCGTTTAGCTTATGAGACTGCTGGACAGCAGCCTCCTGAAAGAATTACAGCTCATTCTACTAGAGCTGTGGCTTCCACTTGGGCCTTCAAGAATGAGGCCTCTGTTGAACAGATTTGCAAGGCTGCAACTTGGTCTTCGCTTCATACTTTTTCCAAATTTTACAAATTTGACACTTTTGCTTCTTCGGAGGCTATTTTTGGGAGAAAGGTTCTTCAGGCAGTGGTTCCTTCTGTATAAAGAGCCTGCCTATCCCTCCCGTCATCCGTGTACTTTTGCTTTGGTATTGGTATCCCAGAAGTAATGATGACCCGTGGACTGATCACACTTAACAGAAGAAAACATAATTTATGCTTACCTGATAAATTCCTTTCTTCTGTAGTGTGATCAGTCCACGGCCCGCCCTGTTTTTAAGGCAGGTAAATATTTTTTAATTTATACTCCAGTCACCACTTCACCCTTGGCTTTTCCTTTCTCGTTGGTCCTTGGTCGAATGACTGGGAGTGACGTAGAGGGGAGGAGCTATATGCAGCTCTGCTGGGTGAATCCTCTTGCACTTCCTGTTGGGGAGGAGTAATATCCCAGAAGTAATGATGACCCGTGGACTGATCACACTACAGAAGAAAGGAATTTATCAGGTAAGCATAAATTATGTTTTCTAATTTACTCCTGTTATTATTTTTTCTTCATTCTTCTGCTATCTTTATTTGAAAAAGCAGGAATCTAAGATAAGGAGACGGCCCATTTTTTGGTTCAGAACCCTGGATAACGCTTGCTGATTGGTGGCTACATTTAGCAAAAATGCAAGTGCAATTCAGGTGCTGAACCAAAAATGGGCCGGCATCTAAGCTTACATTCTTGCTTTTCATCTAAAGATAGCAAGAAAACGAAGAAAAATTGATAATAGGAGTAAATTAGAATGTTGCTTGAAATTGAACGCTCTTTCTGAACCATGAAAGAAAAAAATTGGGTTTACTATCCCGGCACAGTGCAGTGAAAACAGCGTAATTTGATTTGTATTAAGGGCAATATTTAAGTTTTAAAACATGCTGGTTTCCCCCTCTGTACTTTGCGGTCTATTGAGAACTTCTACCTAGCAGAGAGCTTTGTTTGTATGGGAGAGATCTCACCACTCGCAGGGACAGACACTTTTTTGAAAGAATTCAGTGAGGGCTGCCCCTGGGAATGTTAGCAAGGAAAACCATGTCTAGACTGGTGAATTTCATAGAATTGTTCCCTAATTGAGGTTCTGGATGTCGGGAGACAAATACATCACTATTGGCCTGATAATCTAAAGCTCTCTGCTCTGGTGAGATTATCTAGTCTTGTCTGTACTCTGAGGTCCTTCAAACAGTTTTAGAAAGGCAAATAGTAGCCTGAGAGCTGTTTATCTAACTATGCAGAGTTCTAGGGGTGAAGGAGAGAATCCTACATTACAATTTAATACCCCAAAAAGAACCCCAAATATTATTAGGCACTTTATAATATTCAGCAAACTAATGCAGCTATTACTTGATTTTTTTAGGCAAAGTAAGCTGCTACTGCTTGTATAATAGCTATATTTAAAGGGACAATTAAATCAAAACATTTTTTTCAAAATTCAGGCAGCGCATTCGATTTTAAACTACTTTTTCCATTTATTTCTATTATCTTATTTACTTTTTTTTTAATTATTTTGCGCCCATTGACTTCAATGTGAGCCATAAACTACCTTTTGCTTCTGTAATTTGGAAAAAGGGAAAAACACTTTTGTGACCTGCCTAATTGTGTTATCTGTTTGGTAATGATTTTACAATTATCAGCCAGTAAACTCAGTATTACTGTTATCTGTTTGGCAATGATTTTACAATTATCAGCCAGTAAACTCAGTATTTATCAGTTTGGCAATGATTTTACAATTATCAGCCAGTAAACTCAGCATTTCTGTTATCTGTCTGGCAATGATTTTACAATTATCAGCCAGTAAACTCAGTATTTATCAGTTTGGCAATGATTTTACAATTATCAGCCAGTAAACTTTATCACCTAGATTACAAGTTTTGTGCTATAGAGGGTATTTAACGAACGCAGCAAAAGTTGAGTTATTTCACCCTCCATAGCACTGCCATTACGAGTTTTTGAAAAGTCGCCTTGTGGGTTGCGTTGAGCTCCATACCGCACAAAATACAAGCGCTGCTTTGACGTGCTCGTGCGCGCTTTCCCCATAGATATTAATGGGGAGAGCATGTTAGAAAACACCTAACACCTGCGATCGCGGAATGAAAAGTTCTGTAAAGCAGCCCCATTGATGTCTGAGGGGAAAAAAAGTTACGATTAAACCTAACACCTCAACATAAACCCCAAGTCTAAACACACCTAATCTGCTGCCCCCGACATCGCCGCCACCTACATAATGTTATTAACCCCTAATTATTATTATTATCAGGTATTTGTAGAGCGCCATCAGGTTCCGCAGCGCTAAGTGCCGCTCCCGATATGGCCGCCACCAAAATAAATCTGTTCACCCCTAATCTGTCGCTCCCGATATTGCCGCCACTATACTAAAGTTATTAACCCCTATTCCCCCCCGCACCCCAACATCACCCACACTATAATAAAGATATTAACCTCTATTCCGCCGCTCCCCTACATCGCTGCCACTAAATAAACCTATTAACCCCAAAACCTCTGGCCTCCCACATCACTACCACTAAATAAACCTATTAACTCCTAAACCGCCAGACCCCCACATCGCAACAACCTAAATTAAACTATTAACCCCTAAACCTAACCCTAACACCCCCTAACTTTAACATAATTAAAATAGACCTAAATGAAAGTTACAATTATTAACTAAATAATACCTAATTAAAACTAAATACATACCTGTGAAATAAAACCTAAGATAGCTACAATATAACTAAAACTTAGGTTTTATTTTTACTTCACAGGTAAGTTTGTATTTATTTTAACTAGGTAGACTAGTTAGTAAATAGTTATTAACTATTTACTAACTACCTAGTTAAAATAAATACAAACTTACCTGTGAAATAAAACCTAAGCTGCCTTACACTAAAACCTAACATTACAAAAAATAAAAAACACTAAAATTACAAAAAATAAAAAAACCTACCATTACAAAAAATAACAAACAAAATTATCCAGGGCAATGAGTAGATTAGTTTTTTTATTTTGTGGGTTTGGAGGGGGGGGGGGGGTTTGTAATGTTAGTCGGTCTTTGTTTTTTGTTTTAGAAAAAGAGCTGATTTCTTTAGGGCAATGCCCTACAAAGGGCCATTTTAAGGGCTATTGTTAGTTTATTATAGACTAGTCCTAAAGCCCGTTCACACGGGCCATTTTTTGCAGTACAGTGGTCCCACCCCTTGCACTCTCTCCCTCTCCCTCTCTTTTGCTCTCTCTCTCTCCCCCTCTCTTTTGCTCTCTCTCTCCCCCCTCTCTTTTGTTCTCTCTCTCCCCCTCTCTTTTGAGCTTTCTCTCTCCCCCATCTCTTTTGAGCTCTCTCTCTCCCCCTCTCTTTTGCGCTCTCTCCCCCTCTCTTTTGCACTTTCTCTGTCCCCCCTCTCTTTTTCTCTCTCTCTCCCCCCTCTCTTTTGCTCTCTCTCTCCCCCCTCTCTTTTGAGCTCTCTCTCTCCCCCTCTCTTTTGCGCTCTCTCTCTCCCCCTCTCTTTTGCGCTCTCTCTCCCCCCTCTCTTTTGCGCTCTCTCTCCCCCCCCTCTCTTTTGTGCTCTCTCTCTCCCCTCTCTTTTGTGCTCTCTCTCCACCCCTCTCTTTTGCGCTCTCTCTCCCCCCTCTCTTTTGTGCTCTCTCTCCCCCCCTCTTTTGCACTCTCTCTTCCCCCCTCTCTTTTGTGCTCTGGGTGTTTTTTTTTTAGAATAGCCATTTTTTTATATTTAATGGTCAGCAAAAGAGCCGAATGCCCTTTTAAGGGCAATGCCCATACAAATGCTCTTTTCAGGGCAATGGGTAGATTAGGTTTTACTTTATTTTTATTTTGAGGGTTTGGGGTGTGAGGGTTTGTATACTGTTAGGGGGTGTTTGTTTTTCTTTTGTAGGAAAAGAGCTGATTTCTTTAGGGCAATGCCCTACAAAAGGCCCTTTTAAGGCCCGCCGATAGTTTATTACAGATTAGCCTTTTTTATTTTGGGGTGTTTTTTTAAAAAACCCCAAAAAAAAACAGGATATTAGAATAGGAATAATTTGTATTATTTTGGATAATTACGTTTGTTATTTTCTGTAATGAGTGTTTTTTTATTTTCTGTAATTTTAGTGTTTTTTATTTTTTGTACTGTTAGGTTTTAGTGTAAGGCAGCTTAGGTTTTATTTCACCGGTAAGTTTGTATTTATTTTAACTAGGTAGTTAGTGATTAGTTAATAACTATTTACTAACGAGTCTACCTAGTTAAAATAAATACAAACTTACCTGTGAAATAAAAATAAAACCTAAGCTAGCTACAATATAAGTATTAGTTATATTGTAGCTAGCTTAGGTTTTATTTTACAGGTAAGTATGTATTTAGTTTAAAATAGGTCTTATTTAGTTAATAATTGTACCTTTAATTTAGCTGTATTTTAATTATGTTAAAGTTAGGGGGTGTTAGGGTTAGGTTTAGGGTTATGTTTAGGTTTAGGGGTTAATAGTTTAATTAAAGTTGTGTGGGGCTGGCGGTTTAGGGGTTAATAGGTTTATTTAGTGGTAGTGATGTGGGAGGCCAGAGGTTTAGGGGTTAATAACTTTATTTAGTGGTGGCAATGTCGGGGAGCGGCAGAATAGGGGTTAATATCTTTATTATAGTGTGGGCGATGTTGGGGTGTAGGGAAATAGGGGTTAATAACTTTAATATGGTGGCGACGAAGTCTGGGAGTATCGGAATAGGGGTTAATAAATTGTATTTGTTGCGGCGGTGTTGGGAGTGGCAGATTTGGGGTTAATGTCTTTAAAATAGTGTTTTGCGATGCGGGAGGCCCTCGGTTTAGGGGTTAATAGGTAGTTTATGGGTGTTAGTGTACTTTGTAACACTTTAGTTATGAGTTTTATGGAACAGTTTTGTTGCGTAACACTCATAACTACTGCTCTCAGATGGCGGTACGGATCTTGACCTTATAGGGTATAACGCAAGCTTTTTAGTCTCACCGCAAAACTTGTAATGGCAGCGCTATGGAAGTCCCATGAAAAAAACGTCATTTTTTGAGTGCGTGACTGACGTGGCGTTACAGGCTAAAAGGTCTGCGGTACAGTTGTACTGACAAGACTTGTAATGGCTGCGTTGCTGTTTTAACGCTGAAATGATTATTTTTTCAGAGTTAAAACACGAACGCACAACTTGTAATCTACCTGAGTATTTGTTATCTGTTTGGCAATGATTTTACAATTAGCAGCCATTAAACTCAGTAGTTCTTTACTAATATCCTTAATGGGTTTGTTTTATCCCTTTAAAATAAATCAGAATTTCTTGTGCTATTTGGTTTTGGACCCCACAACCCTTTTGAGATTTAGCTGAGCTCTCAATATGAGATTTCGCACATTTGTGGCACAATCTCTGTAGTTACAGTATCTACATCAGATCTAGACTGTAGCAAAATTACAAATATTTCTTAACCCCAGGAGGCAAACACAAGTCCTGTTTCTGTTTAAGCATTAGAAAATATTCAGCATAATCACAGTCCATTATTTTATTTGTCAGTCACTTTAACTCAATTTCTTCAAGGCTGAAAGTCATTTTCATATTACAGCGTTGTCTGATTAAAGATGATTTATATCAGATTATTTTTATGATTACCTTTCAAAGGGTGCATTAAAGAAAATAGCAGGAAATACTTTTTCCAACAAAACCGGAGCTCAATGTCTGCGTGTGATTCTGAGAATGTGTAAATTGGACTTTTTTTTTATTTTTTTATTTCTGCGCCTGGGATACCTGGGGGCTTCATGTTAAGCTTACATGACTTTAAATACATGCAAAAATTGAGACAAAAATTGCATGAATATGAGAGAGACGGAGAAGAAAGACAAAGAATACAGAAAAGTAAAATGTTAGAGCAGCGCCAAAGCAGGATTTTTCAGTAGACAAATAAATCATCTGCCTATGGGTACCTTAGTTATAAAGGGGTTATCTTCTGTATGCATAGATATATAATGGTCAATTATAAACATTTAGATGAGCTTATCATTTCAATTATCAACACAAATCCTCATAAACATTAATTATGAGTTTTGTATAAAAATCATTACATAAACTTTCCTAAAGGATTTTATTTGATACAAGTGCTTTGTGCTAAATCAGTTAAAGTAAAAAAAAAAAAAATAATAATCAATAAACCCAATAAACACACATGTTCACTATACTGCTAATGCCCCTGTTCAAAACCCTTAGAGAGACATACACATAAATCTACACTGTGTGCAGAATTATTAGGCAAATTAGTATTTTGACCACATCATCCTCTTTATGCATGTTGTCTTACTCCAAGCTGTATAGGTTCGAAAGCCTACTACCAATTAAGCATATTAGGTGATGTGCATCTCTGTAATGAGAAGGGGTGTGGTCTAATGACATCAACACCCTATATCAGGTGTGCATAATTATTAGGCAACTTTTGCAAAATGGGTCAAAAGAAGGACTTGACAGGCTCAGAAAAGTCAAAAATAGTGAAATATCTTGCAGAGGGATGCAGCACTCTTAAAATTGCAAAGCTTCTGAAGCGTGATCATAGAACAATCAAGTGTTTCATTCAAAATAGTCAACAGGGTCGCAAGAAGCGTGTGGAAAAACCAAGGCGCAAAATAACTGCCCATGAACTGAGAAAAGTCAAGCGTGCAGCTGCCAAGATGCCACTTGCCACCAGTTTGGCCATATTTCAGAGCTGCAACATCACTGGAGTGCCCAAAAGCACAAGGTGTGCAATACTCAGAGACATGGCCAAGGTAAGAAAGGCTGAAAGACGACCACCACTGAACAAGACACACAAGCTGAAACGTCAAGACTGGGCCAAGAAATATCTCAAGACTGATTTTTCTAAGGTTTTATGGACTGATGAAATGAGAGTGAGTCTTGCTGGGCCAGATGGATGGGCCCGTGGCTGGATTGGTAAAGGGCAGAGAGCTCCAGTCCGACTCAGACGCCAGCAAGGTGGAGGTGGAGTACTGGTTTGGGCTGGTATCATCAAAGATGAGCTTGTGGGGCCTTTTTGGGTTGAGGATGGAGTCAAGCTCAACTCCCAGTCCTACTGCCAGTTTCTGGAAGACACCTTCTTCAAGCAGTGGTACAGGAAGAAGTCTGCATCCTTCAAGAAAAACATGATTTTCATGCAGGACAATGCTCCATCACACGCGTCCAAGTACTCCACAGCGTGGCTGGCAAGAAAGGGTATAAAAGAAGAAAATCTAATGACATGGCCTCCTTGTTCACCTGATCTGAACCCCATTGAGAACCTGTGGTCCATCATCAAATGTGAGATTTACAAGGAGGGAAAACAGTACACCTCTCTGAACAGTGTCTGGGAGGCTGTGGTTGCTGCTGCACGCAATGTTGATGGTGAACAGATCAAAACACTGACAGAATCCATGGATGGCAAGCTTTTGAGTGTCCTTGCAAAGAAAGGTGGCTATATTGGTCACTGATTTGTTTTTGTTTTGTTTTTGAATGTCAGAAATTTATATTTGTGAATGTTGAGATGTTATATTGGTTTCACTGGTAAAAATAAATAATTGAAATGGGTATATATTTGTTTTTTGTTAAGTTGCCTAATAATTATGCACAGTAATAGTCACCTGCACACACAGATATCTCCCTAAAATAGCTATAACTAAAAACAAACTAAAAACTACTTCCAAAACTATTCAGCTTTGATATTAATGAGTTTTTTGGGTTCATTGAGAACATGGTTGTTGTTCAATAATAAAATTAATCCTCAAAAATACAACTTGCCTAATAATTCTGCACTCCCTGTATTTAAAGCAGTAGATTTTCTGAATTTCTTTTCATTTCCCCGCCCTCTGTATCATGTGACAGATCAGCCAATCACAAACTCATTTCCATATACACTGGGAATGCTTGAACATGCTCAATGAGAGCTGGGGGTTTATAGCGTGTGCACAATTTGATAATAAAAATAAATGGGAAAGTCTATAATAACTGCATGCTCTTTCTAAATAACTACAGTTTAGTTTTTACTTTAGTGTCCCTTTAAAAGGAATCAATCAATAAAAAGGCCCTATTGCTAAATTTATGAAATCACCATTTTGTTGGTCATAATCATGCACACTTAGGGCTACATTACAAGTGAGGTGCAAACGGTTTCATTCCGCTGATATTACAAGTGGAGTAAAATCGCGATTGCGCAATCTCAATCGCCCTTTACAATCCTTACTGCAATCTCAGAGCTGTGGTTAACTGTTTTCCGAAACAAAAAGTTGCACAAAACACTTCAAAAATACATTACAAAGCATAGTTACACTCATATTAACACCTTCAAATTACATTTTTTTAAACAAAAAATTTCACAAAAACGTTATAAGGTTTAAAGATCTCAGCTGTTAGAAAAAAAGGCAAGTAAATAGATTTAACATAGAGATACATATTTATACATGTCTAACGATGTATATATGTATGTGTATTTATATAAATATATATATGTTTATATATGTGTACATATGTATTAATGTATTTATGTGTGTATATATGTATTAACATACAGCTAGATCACGAGTCGGTAGAGCCGTGCGGTGCTAACGAGCCTTTTTTTTTTTTTTCACCGCCCACTTAAAACAATGCTGGTATTACTAGTTTTCTGAATGGCTGCGTTAGCCGCAGAAAAGTGAGCATTGAGCAAAATTTAGCTCCACATCTCATCTCGATACCAGCGTTGCTTAAGTCAGCGGTAAGGTGGCTAAACGTGCTCATGCACGATTTCCCCATAGGAAACAATGGGGCTGAGCCGGCTGAAAAAAAACCTAACACCTGCAAAAAAGCAGCGTTCAGCTTCTAACGCAGCCCCATTGTTTCCTATGGAAAAATAAAAAATATGTCTACACTTAACACCCTAACATGAACCCCAAGTCTAAACACCCCTAATCTTACACTTATTAACCCCTAATCTGCCGTCCCCGACATCTTCGCCACCTGCATTATACTATTAACCCCTAATCTGCAGCTCCGGACACCGCCGCCATGTACATTATACCTATGAACCCCTAATCTGCTGCCCCTAACATCGCCGACACCCACATTATATTTATTAACCCCTAATCTGCCGCCCCCAATGTCGCCGCCACCTACCTACAATTATTAACCCCTAATTGCTGCCCCCAACGTCGCTGCCACTATACTAAATTTATTAACCCCTAAACCTAAGTCTAACCCTAACCCCCCTAACTTAAATCTAATTTAAATAAGTCTAAAGAAAATTACTAATATTAACTACATTATTCCTATTTAAAACTAAATACTTACCTATAAAATAAACCCTAGTATATCTACAATATAACTAATAGTTACATTATAGCTATTTTAGGATTTATTTTTATTTGACAGGCAATTTTGTATTTATTTTAACTAGGTACAATAGTTATTAAATAGTTATTAACTATTTAATAACTACCTAGCTAAAATAAATACAAAATGACCTGTAAAATAAATTCTAACCTAAGTTACAATTACACCTAACTCTACTCTATATATTTTTTTTTTTACAAATTTTAAAACTAATTACACATAATCTAACCCCCTAATAAAATAAAAAAGCCCCCCCCCCCAAAAAAAAAAAATCCTTACCCTATACTAAATTACAAATAGCCCTTAAAAGGGCCTTTTTGCAGGGCATTGCCCCAAAGTAATCAGATCTTTTACCTTTAAAAAAAAAATACAATACCCCCCCCAACATTACAACCCACCACCCACACACCTCTACTCTAAAACCCACCCAATCCCCCCTTAAAAAAACCTAACACTAACCCCCTGAAGATCACCCTACCTTGAGCCGTCTTCACCCAGCCGGGCACAAGTGGTCCTCCATACGACAGAAGTCTTCATCCGATCGGGGCAGAAGAGGTCCTCCGGACGGTAGAAGTCTTCATCCAGGCGGCATCTTCTATCTACATCCTTCCAGAGCGGGTCCATCTTCAATCCAGCCGACGCGGAGCATCCTCTTCAAACGAAGTCCTAACAAAGAATGAAGGTTCCTTTAAATGACGTCATCCAAGATGGCGCCCCTTGAATTCCGATTGGCTGATAAAATCTTATCAGCCAATCTGAATTAAGGTAGGAAAAATCCTATTGGCTGATGTAATCAGCCAATTGGACTGAAGTTCAATCCGATTGGCTGATCCAATCAGCCAATAGGATTGACCTCGCATTCTATTGGCTGTTCCAATCAGCCAATAGAATGCGAGGTCAATCCTATTGCCTAGTTGCCTAGTACCTAGTTAAAATCAATAGAAAGTTGCCTGTAAAATAAAAATAAATCCTAAAATAGCTATAATGTAACTATTAGTTATATTGTAGCTATATTAGGGTTTATTTTATAGGTAAGTGTTTAGTTTTAAATAGGAATAATGTAGTTAATGATAGTAAATTTATTTATATTTATTTAAATTATATTTAAGTTAGGGGGGGTTAAGGTTAGGGTTAGACTTAGGTTTAGGGGTTAATACATTTAATATAGTAGTGTCGGTAGGTGTCGGCGATGTTAGGGACGGCAGATTAGGGGTTAATAAAATTTAACTAAGTGCGGCGGTTTAGGGATTAATAAATTTATTAAAGTGGCGGCGATGTCCGGTCGGCAGATTAGGGGTTAAACATTTTTATTTTAGTGTTTGTGATGTGGGGGGTCTCGGTTTAGGGGTTAATAGGTAGTTTATGGGTGTTAGTGTACTTTTTAGCACTTTTGTTAAGAGCTTTATGTTCCGGCGTTAGCCCATAACTTTCAAATGCAGTAGGAGTCTTGACAGGAGAGGGTCTACCGCTCATTTCTTCCAAGACTCGTAATACCAGCGTTAGGCAAATCCCATTAAAAAGATAAGATACGCAATTGACATAAGGGGATTTGCGGTAGTCTCGAGTCGCGGAAGAAAAGTGAGTGGTACACCTGTACCTGCAGGACTCGTGATACTAGCGGGCGTTAAAAAGCAGCATTGGGACCTCTCAACGCTGCTTTTTAAGGCTAACGCAGAACTCGTGATCTAGCCGATACATATTTACATATATAAACACATAAATATATATTTATACATATACAGACATATATATATATATATATATATATATATATATATATATATATATATATACATGCATTGGAGCCCTTGCGGTTTTATGCAGATAAAAACATGATAAAACATATTTATGCAATATTCATATTTAATAAAGATTTTAACTATGTATTTACTGTAAATATTTCACCTTTACTAATGCGAATATGCTATTCTGTTTGTGCGATGAATGTGTTCTTCAACAATTTTTGTTTTCTTAATTGAATTCTATAGGGAATGTGAAAAAGCGATGGCATTTGCACGATCTCGGGTGTTAGTTTTTTCCCCCCACTTTTTTTTCTCAATTGATTTCTATGGGGAAATACATGCACGCGCACGTGAAAACTTGTTAGGTTTTTTGCGCTATTAGGTTTATTGCTAGCACAAAATACGTTTTTTTTTTTAAAACTATGTTAATATAAAGTTTTATAATGTCCCTTTTAGGGTTATCCTAGCCTATGTTAATATAAAGTTGTATAATGTCCCTTTTAGGGTTATCCTAGCCTATCTTAATATAAAGTTTTATAATGTCCCTTTTAGGGTTATCCTAGCCTATGTTAATATAAAGTTTTATAATGTCCCTTTTAGGGTTATCCTAGCCTATGTTAATATAAACTTTATAATGTCCCTTTTAGGGTTATCCTAGCCTATGTTAATATAAAGTTTTATAATGTCCCTTTTAGGGTTATCCTAGCCTATGTTAATATAAAGTTTTGGCAAACATGCAAATAATTGTGGCTGTACATTTCTTTCCAGAATGGGGAAAAAACATTGCCTAAAGATGAGATTGAATGCCCCCCAGGCTGGAAATGGGAGGACGAGGAGTGGTCCACTGATACCAACAGAGCTGTCGATGAACAGGGTAAGCACTAGACGTGCACATGGGTGACTAATTTGTCACAAATTTTCCAAGAAATCCTTTAGGCAATTAATTTGGTTGTTAGATACTGCATTTGTTTGTTAGATGCTTCATTTGTTTGTTATATACTGCATTTGTTTGTTAGGTGCTTCATTTGTTCATTAGGTACTGCATTTGTTTGTTAGGTGCTTCATTTGTTTGTTAGGTACTGCATTTGTTTGTTAGGTGCTTCATTTCTTCATTAGGTACTGGATTTTTTTTGTTAGATGCTTCATTTGTTTTTAGGTGCTTCATTTGTTCGTTAGGCACTGCATTTGTTTGTTAGGTGCTTCATTTGTTTGTTAGGTACTGCATTTGTTTGTTAAGTGCTTCATTTGTTCGTTAGGCACTGCATTTGTTTGTTAGGTGCTTCATTTGTTCGTTAGGCACTGCATTTGTTTTTAGGTGCTTCATTTGTTCGTTAGGCACTGCATTTGTTTGTTAGGTGCTTCATTTGTTCGTTAGGCACTGCATTTGTTTGTTAGGTGCTTCATTTGTTTGTTAGGTACTGCATTTGTTTGTTAGGTGCTTCATTTGTTCATTAGGTACTGCATTTGTTTGTTAGGTGCTTTATTTGTTCGTTAGGTATGCATTTGTTCGTTAGGGTCTTCATTTGTTCGTTAGGCACTGCATTTGTTTTTAGCTGCTTCATTTGTTCATTAGGGTCTTCCTTTATTTCTTAGGCACTGCATTTGTTTGTTAGGTCCTGAATTTGCTCATTAGAGTCTTCATTTATTCCTTAGGCACTTCATTTGTTCATTATTTATTAAGCAGGTACTACATTTGTTGATTAGGGTCTTCATTTATTCCTTATCCACTGCATTTGTTTGTTAGGCTCTTCATTTGTTTGTTAGGTACTCGATTTGTTCGTTAGATGCTTAATTTTTCCAATAGGTACTGCATTTGTTCATTAGGCACTGCATTTGTTTGTTAGGTACTGTATTTGTTGATTAGGCACTGAATTAGTTTGTTAGGTACTGCATTTGTTCATTAGGCACTGCATTTGTTAGGTACTGCATTTGTTAGGTACTGCATTTGTTCATTAGGCACTGCATTCGTTAGGTACTGCATTTGTCCATTAGGCACTGTATTTGTTCATTAGGTATTGCATTTGTTCGTTAGGAACTGCATTTGTTTGTTAGATACTGCATTGGTTCATTAGGAACTGCATTTGTTCATTAGGAACTGCATTTGTTCATTAGGCACTGCATTTGTTTGTTAGGTACTGCATTTGTTTGTTAGATGCTTAATTTGTTCATTAGGCGCTGCTTTTGTTCAGTAGGCACTGCATTTGTTCATTAGGTGCTGCATTTGTTGTTAGGCACTGCATTTGTTCATTAGGCACTGCATTTGTTTGTTAGATGCTTAATTTGTTCATTAGGCGCTGCATTTGTTCAGTAGGTACTGCATTTGTTCATTAGGCACTGCATTTGTTCATTAGGCACTGTGTTTGTTCATTAGGCACTGCATTTGTTCAGGTACTGCATTTGTTCATTAGGTACTGCGTTTGTTCATTAGGCACTGAATTAGTTCGTTAGGTGCTGCATTTGTTCATTAGGCGCTGCATTTGTTTGTTAGGTACTGCATTTGTTCATTAGGCACTGCATTTGTTCAGGTACTGCATTTGTTCATTAGGCAGTGAATTAGTTTGTTAAGTACTGCGTTTGTTCATTAGACACTGCATTTGTTTGTTAGGTGCTGCATTTGTTCATTAGGCACTGCATTTGTTTGTTAGGTGTTTCATTTGTTCATTAGGTGCTTTATTTGTTTGTTAGTTACAACATTTGTTCATTAGGATCTTCATCTATTCCTTAGGCACTACATTTGTTTGTTAGGCACTGCATGTGTTTGTTAAGTACTGCATTTGTTCATTAGGGTCTTCATTTATTTCTTAATCACTGCATTTGCTTGTTAAGTACTGCATTTGTTCATTAGGGTTTTCATTTATTTCTTAATCACTGCATTTGTTCATTAGGCTCTTCATTTGTGCGTTAGGTGCTTCATTTGTTTATTAGGCACTTCATTTGTTTGTTAAGTGCTTCATTTGTTCATTAGGCACTGCATTTGTTCGTTAGGCACTGCATTGGTTTGTTAGGGGATTCATTTGTTAGTAGGGCTTATCATTTGTTCTTTAGGTTCTTCATTTGTTCATTTGACTTTCTTTTGGCACTTCATTTGTTTGTGTTTGTTTGATACTTTATTTGGGTTTCATTTATTCATAAGGCACTGCATTTGTTCATTAGGTACTGCATTTGTTCATTAGGTGCTTCATTTGTTAGTTTGGCTCATCATTTGTTCTTTAGGTACTTAATTTGTTTGGTGCTTAATTTATTTTGTTTGTATGTCACTTATTTGTTGTTGTTTTTTTGGCACTTAATTTGTTTGTTACGTTCTTCATTTGCTCGTTAGACACTTCATTTGTTCCTTAGGTTCTTAATTTGTTCATTAAGCACTGTATTTGTTCATTAGGCACTGTATTTGTTCGTTAGGTGCTTCATTTTTTTTTTTTTAGTTTGGCACTTTATTTGTTTGTTTGGCAGTTCATGTGTTTTGAACAAAATTAATTAACAAAATTCATTAAACATAAATTAATTTAAGGTCCCAACCCCTTAACCACCTCCAGCTCCCACCTCAACTGATCTCTCTAACTATGATCACTCTAACTCACTTAACCCCTCCACTGCTGGTCCCACCTAACCCCCTAAAGCAAACACCCCAAAGCAACTATCCTCCTCACTGCCCCCTTTGCAATTAACCCCTTAACAAATGTACACACCACTGCAACTAACAGCAACAACCTTCAAAAACTAACCCCATAACCACTGTACCTTTATTGCAACTTATCCCATAACTGGCTGACCCTCATCACAACTAGCTCTATAAATGCCGGAACCTTATTGCAATGAACCCCCCTAAATGCAAGACCACCACTATTGCAACTACACCCCCTAACCATCAGACCCCTTTGCAACTAAGCCCAATAATAGTGACCACCCACTGCAATAATCCGGCTTTAGGTTATAAGTTACTGGGCTAATGCAATTTTTTATTGAATGAACACAGAATGAACAAATGTATTTAATAATTTTGTTGATGCATCAATTTGTTATACCTTCAATTCATTTAGATAGCAGTTTGCTATTTTCGTACAAATGCAACACATAATGAATAATTTGTTGTTTTTATTTACAATTGTCCAAATCCGACAACACATCTAGTAAGTTCACTAGCCACTGCAATATTTGTGTGATGTTGTGTTCTGCCAGAGCGCAATGGGCTGATGAAAGCTGTATTTAATTCTCACAGGAATATGCTCATGATCATTTATCAACGTTTGGTTTCAGTTGTATTTTTTTATAACAATCAACTTGATTTATAGCCTAAAAATATCCAGTTTCATTCAACAGAGAATATTCCAAAAAAACAAAAGTTCTGGCCCAAATTCCTAGGTAAATTTCCTCCATGTGCAGTGAAAAGAAACAAGTAAATTATTTTGTACAATCAAGTATAAAATGTTTTACATCTACATGATGAACCCAGTTTATGGCATCCGCTTCTGCCCAAACATAAGCTAAGAAACTTACATTATATATATAGCACAATATTGTTAATACTGTTCCAGCACTTTGTGTGTCAAAATGTTGTACTGCCGTTTAGCCCTCTTGCAAATGTATAACATTGTTAATAGCATTCTTGCAAAACTGCTCTTATACAGTATAGTGCACATCCAAAGCCTTCCTACCTGCCTTTCAACAGAGGATACTAAGAGTACTATGTAAATTTGATAATAGAAATAATATTATTACACTATCTGAATCATAAAAGACCCTTTGGGGTTTCAGATACCTTTAACTTTGGGTTTCAAGAATTTTGATAATTGTATTAAAAATGAAATACCACCAGGGTTAGAACCTTTGTGCAATGTTTCTGCAGCCCTTGGCTGTGTTCGTGTGTGGCTGGGGTGTGATAGAGCTAAATACCTGAGATGTTAATTGACCAACCTGTTCTCACACAGTCATATCATAAAAGGGACAGTTTTGTTTTGTTTTTTAAAAATGCTCTGTTTAATCACAGCATTTTCAACTAATTCCATTAAATAAAGTTAAACACACCTAGAGCACCCCCATTTTTATCCAAACAAGGATACAGCCAGTGATTGGTGCATACACATGTATGTCTGCATCTCATTTGCTCACCAGCTGCATTGCCATCTGGTGTGGTATAGGGACACATTCCTGCATAAAAGTTTCTACAAAATTCACCATTAAAGTCTATGGGCATTTGAAAAGCTTTTCTAATTGATTGTAATCAAACCCATAGGAAAATAAATTAATTTGTTCTAAAATTAAAGTGAATATAGCTTTATTTTTTTTGCCCCATTAAAATGTTGGAGAACCCAGCTCTTAAAGGAATCCCGTGCCCGCCAGTGTAATATCACTCTCTTCACTGTTTTCATGATCCAAATTTAAAACATAAGCCTAGAATCATATGCACACTTGGGTTTTCCTAGAGGCTTCGCTCTATAGGTGAGGTCATCTTCAAAATCATTGAGCTTTGCTTCATCTATATTTCCCAATATCTCATTAGTGGGTGTTCCTGCATCTGCATCTATAGTTACGTGAGATTCCCAATACACAATATCTTGCACATCGAATGCAAAAAACGCTTGCAAATTGAATTATGTAAATGTTTGGAATTGTAAAAACGATGTCTGTTTTGTTAGGGTAAAATAGTCCCACTGTATAGAGCAAGAGGTGCCTCCGGGGGTTTGGCCATGGGCCTCCCTGGGCGTGTTTGAGGTCTGGGATGTAAGAGAGAGACAGAAGTACTATTGTGGCACACTTATAATATCAATAATGGAGATATTTACCAAACATAATAGGGGGAAAGGGAAAGGGGGAGAAACCTAAAATAAAATGTAACTATTATTAAGATTAATTAAAAAACTGACACATTTAAAATCACTTAAAAGACATACACTGATACATGCCTGCCCCCTGTTTAATGAGTAACAGTACTCAGAACAATAATGTGATAGTAGCACTTAATACGAGTACATGTATGCGGCAAACACATAGAAATCTATGCTCAAATTGGCACGGAGGCTTAAATTAGCTTTCTCAGCATCCAAGACAATTTAAAGAGAAGAGGTTAGTACCCCAAGCTGCACCAACTATTTTTAAGTTTAAACTATAATGTGCATATGCACCAACAATTAAATAATAACAGAGGGCAGTGCGAACGCCTGATGCACGTTTCGCCACTGCTTTTTCAAAGGCAAAGGCTGCCCCGACTTTCTCCCCTAAAATAGTGTAAGTATCCAATCAGGTTACGTCACTAGAGAGACCACGGGGTCTGTTTTAGCCAACCGCCGGTTACCACAATGTAAACAAAAAACGCATGTTGTGACGTGAATATGGGAGTAAGTTATTTGGGCCAATATTGTCCATCTTATCAGCTGTCACGCCTATTCGCAAATCTGGAGCGACGTCCGCCCGTCAATTGGCCTATTGATGCTTGTAATGTTTGAAAGCACGCCTACCAAGATGTCTTGGTGTATTTGTCGTCGTAATTGCACATTATTTTGGAGCTGGTTATGATATGATTATGAGGATTATTATACAATTTGGGCAGATGTTTACCTCCAGATTATAATTGTGAGTTTTAGTACTCATACCTTATTATCAAAATAAATACGATTTAATTTTTGATGTTATGTGCAGATGTTTGTTCCACCACATTACTAGTGTAGTTTACCTGCTGGGGATACTGTCCTTACATATAAAGTACACACTGATATATAGGCTATTATATATTTCTTATGTTTGATACATATCTGTTAACTCTGAATAGAGACTTTCACATAGCCAGCGTGATTTTATATATATGTATAAGAAAAAGGCCAAACTTGTAACGAGAAGGCATCTTTTAGAGCAGAGGCTATGTGTTCTATGGTTATTTTCCAGGCTATAACTTTACATCAATATCGATATAGTCACCCAGTATTACTGGTATATCATTGAGGGGTGTGCTATGTGTAGAGATACTACAGAATTAATTATTTCAGTATTATTTTGTGTGCATTTTCATACTAGGACTCTTGTCCTTATTATGTGATATATATATATTTATATATATATATATATATATATATATATATATATATATATATATATATATATATATTTATATCACATTTCACAAAATTATTAGATGCATAAACCATGTAGTTCATGAATAGAAAGTATTAGATAATCTAAATTTCCAAGTATAGAATCTATATCGTATGTTTATCAATAAACGACTCTCATATCAATCCAACACTGCTGTCCTGTATCTCATGAGCTATGTTTGTATCAATGCTTCACTCCCCCCAGAAACATATATAGTTGCTATATTCTATAATGACTCGTTAAGCCTTTAAAGGGGCACTAAACCCAAAATCTTTCTTTCATGATTCAGATAGAGAATATAAATTTAAACAACATTACAATTTACTTCCATAATTTATTTTGCGTCATTTTTTAAATATCATTATTTGAAGAAAAAGCAATGCACATGGTGAGCCAATCACATGATGCTTCTATGTGCAGCAACCAATCAGCAGCTAGTGAGCATATCTAGATATGCTTTTCATCAAAGAATATCAAGAAAATAAAACAAATTAGATAATATAAGTAAATTAGAAAGATGTTTAACATTGCATTCTCTTTCTAAATCCTAAAAGAAAAAATGTGGGTGGCATGTCCCTTTAAGTGACAGGGCTTGTTATATCCCTTTGTTGCTATGAATGAAACCATGGGTACTTTTAGTGATAGAGTGCCTTAAAAAGTGCTTCAATGTAGGTTACTATTACAGAAAAGCACTAAAACATATGTGTTAGTTCATTCCTAAGGGAAACATAATTTGTAGCCTGAACATCCACTTGCTTTCATTTCTCAGAAGGGCAGTTTTAATGTCAGGGTTTTTTTCTGCATTTGTTAGAGTGGACTGTTTTATAGTTTTTTCATTAAGTTGTTCTGTAATGTTTTGAAAGGCATCCTTCACAGTGGAACTTGTCTATGGGTAGAGAAGTGATTGATTATGAGATGCTGATTTATTGATTATAAATGAAAGTCGCCGGTTCAAATCTTTATCAATTTTCTTCTTCTGGTTGGAGTGGATCCTGGAGACTTAAGGACCATGATCCTGTGACATGATACAAAGTGATTGCTTGACCAATGCAGAAGCTAATTTACATCTGTCACTGACTGGTGGTCAAGGCAGAGGAGATATGTAAAGGAAAGTCACTAGCAAATTGCAGATACAAATCTTTATGAATTCTAGTTACAATGTTTTACGAGAGATATCAGTTTCATTATTTTTTTTTTCAAATCTAGTCCAGTTTTGCTGTCATTTGTGCTTTTACCAATTGATTTCATCATTCAAAGTACAGTATATCCCTAGGCTACTTTTCTCATCATTGTAATCCCTTTGCCCATTTTTAATCTAATTAATCAGTCATGACTAGAGATCACAATTCCATCACCACTCACTGCTTAAACCGAAATTTGCTTCCTGTCTACTAACGTTGTACCTCACATCCTGCTTATTTTGCCACCATTTGGCTCCTGAAATTACTTGAACCTCATTGATCTCCACCATATAGTCAACATACAGTATATTACAATAACAACAGGTCCTCCATAGGTCGCTTACACCAGTGATTTTTAACCTTTTTTTTGCTGTGGCACACTTTTTTACATTAAAAAATACTGTGGCGCACCACCATCCCAAAATTTTAAAAAAATCACACATTGTAGCCTAATACAGCATATATATATACACATACACACAAACACACACATACTGTATGTATTGTGCTGTTATGCCATGCCTCCTACAAACTACCCCTGCACTGGGAGTAAAAAACAAGCAAAGTTTAAAAAATATGTCACACTGTTGTCAGTCTGCCGTGGCACACCTAAGGATCTCTCACGGCACACTAGTGTGCCACGGCACACTGGTTGAAAAACACTGGCTTACACAATGTATAATTTGCCATAGTTAATCCAGCAGGTTATCAAGTTCATACAGAGATAAGCCCTCTAGCATTAATAATAAGTATAGGCCCAATTCTCTAAAGCTCTTTGGTCTGGTGAGATTTTATTAAGATGCCTTGTCAGTATTGTTTTAAAGCAATTTTTACCTTGGGAACTGTGTATCAAGTAAGTTCAATAATATGCTTTATGTTTGGAATAGATGTTAACTTTACACTATAATTTTAAGTAACCTAAGCTGATGACTCAATTCTGTCAATGTTGGTGAGGTTTCGAGAATCAGACCCTTAGTCCCATGTGCTCAATATATTGTTACCAGGCATGCCCTGCACAGGCTACATATTTTCTCCAAGATTTAAGGGTCTTATCTTTAAAGAGATACTAAACCCATTTATTTTCAGATAGAGCATGCAATTTTAAGCAACTTTCTAATTTACTCCTATTATCAATTTGGTTTTAGTATCGCTAGTATACCAAACTTGATGTGCAGTAACACTAGTGCATTATCTCCATATTTCTTTAAATGTTCTCTTCTTACATCTATATTACTCTTATTTAATATATCAAATTAAATATTTTGCACCTTTTGCCCTTTTCCTACTTTGCTATATGTAGTGAGTCTTATACAATTCTTTTTTAGGCTGGGAGTATGGTATAACCATTCCGCCTGATCGCAAGCCCAAATCCTGGGTCCCCGCTGAGAAGATGTACCACACCAATCGAAGAAGGAGATGGGTCCGGCTAAGAAGACGAGACCCTAAGCAAATAGAGCTTATGAAAAAGGTTTGCAACTATAGCAATGATTCAAGGGGAGAGCAGCAGTTGGTATTAGTGTTTATTCAGAAGAAGCTCATAACTCACGCAATAGGGACGTGTATTGTCTAAAAAGAAAGGCATAACATTTGCTGGTATTATTGTTTACAGATATGAGGGCACCTTGAGCAAATGGTCTAAATTTGTAGAGTATACACATCTTATATTAGGGATATCTGAATATCTGTTTATCTTTAACTACCACGTAGATCGTAATCTGTCTAGGGTGGGCCTTTAATTGTCTGTCTTCCATGTCTTGTTTTTATAATATTAATAACAACATTTGACATTCCTACTGCCAGTCAAATGTTTCTACAGCACAAATGTTAATATTTAAATAATGAATGCAACAACTGAATGTTCAAATATAAATTCATGTGGATATTTACATATTGATTCCAATAGACATACACAGAAGTTAATAACATTTTAAATGTAACATTTGATTACCCAATGCTACATTTGTTACATCCAGTATAGAGAAAAATATACTTTTTATTGCAAAAACAAATGCTGAATATTCAGCAAACATCCAGCTTTTATTTAAATGGAATGAATGCAGCCAAAGTTTGTTGTTTTTATATACTTGACCATCCCTTTTTAATATTTTTACACTGCTATAGACACATATATAGGTTTCTTTATGTCTTTCCTCAACTCTGGAAATCAAAAGAACAAGGAAAACAAACACAGCATTTGCAGGTCTGGGTGGGACAGAGTTAATTGCCAAAATAAAAGGCACATTAAAGGGACATAAAACAGGTTGAGATCTGTGCATATCCCAAAAGGGCTAATTAATTAAAAATAATTTACATAAAAAAATTGTTTAAAAAGAAGGGAGAGGGAATTCCCATAAAAAAGGAGCTATTCCTTTAGGAGACAAACAGTGGCACAGATTCTTGGTCTGTGAAGTTAGCAGTTTGCACATCTTATGAAAGGAGTCACTATGCAATCCAGTAGGAAAAGTGACTTGAATAAGAGCTTCCTGGGAGCTGCTTCTCAAAAACAGTACTGGGGCTGTGTAACAATCAACCTTTGGCAGGGAATTAACATGGTGACATCCAGCACTGCTAAAAACTCTCAGGTCCCTATTTATGAAAGTCTGGTGGACCTGATCCGACAGTGCGGATCAGGTCCGCCAGACCTCGCTGAATACGGAGAGCAGTACGGTCTCCGTTTTCAGCATTGCACCAGCAGTTCACAAGAGCTGTTGGTGCAACACCGCCCCCTGCAGACTCGCGGCCAATGGGCCGCCAGCAGGGGGGTGTGAATTGCGGCGATGTCTGTCCGTCTGCTCAGAGCAGGCGGACAGGTTATGGAGCAGCGGTCTTTGTGACCGCTGCTTCATAACTGCTGTTTAGGCTCGCCAGAAACACGGGGCATCAAGCTCCATTCGGAGCTTGATAGATAGACCCCTCAGACTGAAGAAAATTCAGAACGCAATGCACATCTTTATTTGTCCTTATTTTTAGTTTAGTGCATATTATTTGTAGAACGGTTTAGACAGTTTGTCTCATATATTAAAGGGACAAGAAGCGCATTTTTTTTTTTATGATTCAAATATAGCATGCCATTTTAAATAACTTTCCGTTGTTTCATTCTCCTTGTATCCTTTTTTGAAAAGTATTCCTAGGTAGATTCAGAAGCTGCTGATTGGTGGCTGCACATATATACCTCTTTTCATTGGCTTCCAGCTAGCTCCCAGCAGTTTATTGTTATTCCTTTAACAAAAGATCCAAATAGAATGACGCAAATGAGATATTATAGAAGTCAAATGGAAAGTTTAAGATTGTATGTTCTATCTGAATCATTCAAGAAAAGAAAATTGTTTTCATGTCCCTTTAAGAGAACAAAGCAAACAAAACTGTGAGACCTGTAGAGGTAAAGAGTTTATTGCATATAGAGAGAGCTGTGAGAATAAACAAACCCCAGATCCCCATTGTCCAGCCCACTTGCCGGCACAGCAGATCCTGTTTTGCATAGCAAATAAAACTATCTGTAGTCCTAAACTTTCATTACTTGAATAATAATAATAAACAAACAAACAAAAAACTTTTATTATATTGCAGATGGGCAAGGTAATCAGGCAGGAAACCTGTCCTTCCCAATTTGCAACGAGTGAGGCAGCATCCGCTGCTGGAACTTATTATACAAGCAATTGCTTATTTAGCACCGGCCCCTGTTCTAGCACAGCCAATTGTGTAAGATCAGGGCTTGTCAATCATATTCTAAGACACACCTCTGAGGTGGGGGAGAGGTTAGGAAGCAGGAGTCTAAAAGATGCTGCTTCTAGACTAGTAGTTGCAGGCTTACATCAGCAGGCTTGCACTGCTCCGAAGCTGCATCCTTGTGCTGGATTTCCCTAATCTTCTTATTAAGTAATATAGAGAAGGGTTCTGTGCAAAGTGTAAACTTGACAACGGACCATTAAAGGAATCTGAGACAATGCCAGATCATAAATGAATCTAGGCCAGTGATTGGCTTGGGCTTTTTTTATGGAGTTTAGAGCAGTAGGACACACTTACAAGGAAATCTTAAAGTAAAAAGGAAGTTTTAATTAAAGGGCATGGACATAGACACATGACTTCAATCAGTAAAGTTGACCCTTGATGCCATGTCATTATCCAGTGGTCCTTAACAAGCTCAGTAATTCATGTAATTGTATTCATTCATATATGTGTGAAATGTAATACAATTTTAGGATGGGGGTTTTACATTACCAGGTTACTTCATTCTGTGTAACTATGATCTTGTAAAAATATCATGCAACTTCTCTATCCTCTATTGTTGTGCTATGTCATAAATTGGTTCTTTATATAAAAAAGGGATAATGATATATTTTGCATAGTGTAAAAAAACAATACATTTTAACATTACATTCAGACCAAAAGGCAAGGGTTAAGACCATACGGCATATAAAAAATATATATATTTTATAGAGATCCCATATTTCCTTGTAATGTATACTTCTTCCTTTAAATGAAAGAAACTACTTTTTCCCAGCTCTGTTGTTACATTGCTTGTCTACTTTAAAAATAGCTGAAATAATAATTCCTAGTCCCTCCCTCTATTGTTGCTCTGAGTAGAATCCGTTGTCTATATTTCAGCTTGTGATAAAGTCTGTGAAGCTGTATGTGCCCCTGTGAGAGGTCACAATTTCTATTAATTTAGCTCTGCACTTTTTTCATTTGATGTTTGGATCTGAATTTCGCCCCTAGATGTCTCCCTATGACCACGTATACATCAATTCACCTTCTTGCCCAGCTTGAAGCAGTTTTCTCTGCTTATAAATCGTTCTATTGAAATCTGAGCGTAAACAACTGCAAAGCAGATGTTTGTCTGCCAGATGCACTTTTTATAACCTGTAATAGTGAGACAGCAAAGTATGCTATAAAAGAAGGCATTAAAAAAAATCCTTCGAAAGGCTACTACCAAGAAAGCCTCTGTCTCAGAGTGCCGAGTTGATAAGTGGTGTTTTTGTAGTATTGTCAGCGCATACAGAGGTGTCCTGTGCTAAACCTCTAGTAAATGAAGTTTTGTGGGCTCTAGAGGAAATGTGGGCCCTGCTTACTAAGTGACCTTCTAGCATTAGACTGGGTTGAATAATGTGCGTGGCAGATCTGCCTGTTAAATAATAATTATCCTGAAAAATGTTCAGTATGATAGAGCGGCATTTAAACATGTTAACATTTTTTATTGTCTGTATAAATATGAAGTAATAGTTGTTTACATTTAGATTTAAACTGCCATGCTATTTACAGTGTTCATCTGCCAGTGAGTATTAATTGGAAACAAATATCAGGCAATGAGCATCAGTAGCTCATACCCATTAACAAATAAGAATTAGTAGCTCATACCTATCAGCAAACAAACATCAGTAGCTCATACCTATCAGCAAATAAGCATTAGTAGCTAATACATATCAGCAAACAAGCATCAGTCGCTCATACCTATCAGCAAACAAGCATCAGTAGCTCATACCCATCAACAAATAAGAATTAGTAGCTAATACATATAAGCAAACAAGCATCAGTCGCTCATACCTATCAGCAAATAAGCATCAGTAGCTCATACCTATCAACAAATAAGCATCAGTAGCTCATACCTATCAGCAAATAAGCATTAGTAGCTAATACCTATCAGCAAATAAGCATCAGTAGCTCATACCTATCAGCAAATAAGCATTAGTAGCTAATACATATCAGCAACAAGCATCAGTCGCTCATACCTATCAGCAAACAAGCATCAGTAGCTCATACCCATCAACAAATAAGAATTAGTAGCTAATACATATAAGCAAACAAGCATCAGTCGCTCATACCTATCAACAAATAAGCATCAGTAGCTCATACCTATCAACAAATAAGCATCAGTAGCTCATACCTATCAGCAAATAAGCATTAGTAGCTAATACCTATCAGCAAATAAGCATCAGTAGCTCATACCTATCAGCAAATAAGCATTAGTAGCTAATACCTATCAGCAAATAAGCATCAGTCGCTCATACCTATCAGCAAATGAGCATCAGTCGCTCATACCTATCAGCAAACAAGCATCAGTAGCTCATACCTATCAGCAAATAAGCATCAGTAGCTCATACCTATCAGCAAATAAGCATCAGTAGCTCATACCTATCAGCAAATAAGCATCAGTCGCTCATACCTATCAGCAAATAAGCATCAGTAGCTCATACCTATCAGCAAATAAGCATCAGTAGCTCATACCTATCAGCAAATAAGCATTAGTAGCTCATAACTATCAGCAAATAAGCATCAGTAGCTCATACCTATCAGCAAATAAGCATTAGTAGCTAATACCTATCAGAAAATAAGCATCAGTAGCTCATACCTATCAGCAAATGAGCATCAGTTGCTCATACCTATCAGCAAACAAGCATCAGTAGCTCATACCTATCAGCAAATAAGCATTAGTAGCTAATACCTATCAGCAAATAAGCATCAGTAGCTCATACCTATCAGAAAATAAGCATCAGTAGCTCATACCTATCAGCAAATAAGCATTAGTAGCTAATACCTATCAGCAAATAAGCATCAGTAGCTCATACCTATCAGAAAATGAGCATCAGTAGCTCATACCTATCAGCAAATGAGCATCAGTAGCTCATACCTATCAGCAAATAAGCATCAGTAGCTCATACCTATCAGCAAATGAGTATCAGTAGCTCATACTTATCAGCAAATGAGCATCAGTAGCTCATACCTATCTGCAAATGAGCATCAGTCGCTCATACCTATCAGCAAATGAGCATCAGTCGCTCATACTTATCAGCAAATGAGCATCAGTAGCTCATACCTATCAGCAAATGAGCATCAGTAGCTCATACCTATCAGCAAATGAGAATCAGTAGCTCATACCTATCAGCAAATGAGCATTAATAGCTCATACCTATCTGTAAATGAACATTAGTAGCTCATATCTATAAGCAAATGAGCATCAGTAGCTCCTACCTATCAACAAATGAGCATTAATAGCTCCTACCTATCAGCAAAAAAATGGGTATCAGTAGCTTACACCTATCATCAAATAAGGATCAGTATCTTATATCTATCAACAAATAAGGATCAATAGCTCATAGCTATCAACAAATAAGGATCAATAACTCATACCTATCAGCAAATAAGCATCAGTAGCTCATACCTATCAGCAAATGAACATCAGTAGCTCATACTTATCAGCAAATAAGCATCAGTAGCTCATACCTATCAACAAATACGCATCAGTAGCTCATACCTATCAGCAAAGGAACATCAGTAGCTCATACTTATCAGCAAATAAGCATTAATTGCTCATACCTATCAGTAAATGAACATAAGTAGCTGTCACACTCTTCAAGGGAGCAGGTTCAGGTGTTGGAAGGAAGCTGTTGTGCAGAGGTGTCAGGTTCTGGGGTTAAAGTTGTGTTTTGTCTGTGTGAGTCTTTCCTTTTTGGCATAATTAAACAGGTACAAGGATTTTAGGAAATAAAGGTGAAGGTTTTATTGATAGGTTAATTAGCAATGCATAGAGATGCAAACTATATAAAAGGCAAAGTCTCTGTGTAGTCAAGAATACAAAGTAGCATGGTTTAGACAGTCTTAAAGCAGGCAAAAATGTAAACGAACTGTAGACAAGAAACTTGGCAAGAGCAGGCCGGATACGTAGATATCCTGTAGACCAACACTTGTCAGTAACAGTCAAGATATAAAGAGATGCTATAGTCAGGTAACTGTAATAACAGGCAGAATACTTGCATAGGCTATAAACTGGAACTCTGTAGTAACAGGCAGGAATGTAGATCTTTGTAATAACAGGCAGGATATTTACATAGGCTGTAGTCTGGAACTCTGTAGTAACAGGAAGTAATGCAGATCTTTGTAATAACAGGCAGAATACTTGCATAGGCTGAAGACTGGAACTCTGAGGCAGTCCTTAGGAAATATCAAATAATTAGTCATGGTAAATTGCCAGGAAATCAGTCTAGAAATGAAACACAGTGCCAAGGGAAAATCCAGAAGAGTAGTCTCAAAATGAAGCAGTAATCAGGAACCAGGAAATCCAACAAAGCTGAATTCAAACAGGAATCTGGAGCAGAAGCTCTGTCAGAGTGCAACACTTAATGTCAAGGCCCAGAACTGAAAGCAAACCTGCCTAATATAGCAGGCTGCTGATTATATGATTTGGCACAGCTGGTAGGCAGGTGGAGCCAGAGAGCCAAAGTTGCAGCAAACATAAGACCAATATTCTCAGCCTGTGCCCAAGCCATCTGGTGGCGAAGAGGTAAGTCAGAAGACTGGGAAAGAACAGCAGCAGAAATCGAAACAGGTCCCAGGTTCAATTCTAGGCTGGATCATGACAGTAGCTCATACTTATCAGCAAATAAGCATAAGTAGCTCATACCTATCAACAAATAAGGATCAGTAGCCCATAGCTATCAACAAATAAGCATCAGTAGCTCATACCTATCAGCAAATGAGTTTCAGTAGCTCATAGCTATCAACAAATGAGCATTAATAGCTCATACCTATCAGTAAATTAACATTTGTAGCTCATACCTATCATACATATCAGCAAATGAGCATCAGTAGATCATACCTATCAGCAAATAAGCATCAGTAGATCATACCCATCAACAAATAAGCATCAGTATCTCATACCTATCAGTAAATTAACATTTGTAGCTCATACCTATCAGCAAATAATCATCAGTAGCTCATACCTATCAGTAAATTAACATTTGTAGCTCATACCTATCAGCAAATAAGCATCAGTAGCTCATAGCTATCAACAAGTGAGCATCAGTAGCGCAAACCTATAAGTTATTGAGAATCAGTAGCTCATACCTATCAGCAAATGAACAATAGTAGCTCATACCTATAAGCAAATGAGCATCAGTAGCTTATACCTATCAGTAAATAGGCATCAGTAGCTCATATCTATTAACAAATGAGCATCAGTAGCTTATACCTATCAGTAAATAAGCATCAGTAGCTCATACCTATCAGCAAATGAGCATTAGTAGCTTATACCTATCAGCAAATAAGCATTAGTAGCTCATACCTATCAGCAAATGAACATCAGTAGCTTATACCTATCAGAAAATAAGCATCAGTAGCTTATCAGCAAATAAGCATTGATAGGAAGCACCTATCAGCCAATAACCATTAATAAGAAGTAACTATCAGACAATGAGCATTAACAGGACATACCAATTAGCCAATGAACATTAGTAGGACATACCTATCAGCAAATGAGCTTTCGGTAGCTCATACCTATCAGCAAATGAGTATTAGTAGGAAGTACCTATCAGCAAATAAACATTATTAAGGAGTAAATATCAGCAAATGAGCATTATTAGGAAGTACCGATCAGCAAATAAACATTATTAAGAATTAACTATCAGACAATGAGCATTAATAGGACATACAAATTAGCCAATGAACATTAGTAGGGCATACCTTTCAGCCAATAAGTATTAGCAAGAATCACCTATCAGCCTATGAACTGTAGTAGAAAGTACCTGTGAACCAATGAGCATTACTAAGGGTAGATTTATTAAAGGTTGAGCGGACATGATTTGCTGTAGCAAATCATGTCTGCTAGACCTCCCTAAATCCCGACAGCATAAGCTGTCGGCATTTAACATTGCACAAGCATTTCTTACGACCGCTGCTTCTTAACTTCTGTGTCAGGCGCGCCTGGAACGATGGCCGTAGAAAACAGCATCAGCTGCTTAATAAATCTACCCCTTAGTATGAACTTGGGAGTACACAACTGATACAGCCATATTAGTTTCAATTTCAATGTGAACAGGTTTTACAAATTTGTTCATGCAAAAAAATAAACTCAGCATGTTTAGATGCCGCACTTTCATATGATAGCTATTTTTGCTGTACGCTGTAATTTAGGACAGCTCAGTGTACAGAGAAAAGACAAGGATATTTGATATTTTTAGTGTTTTCAAACCTCATGGGAGTCTCAATATATGTGTGTAGATTATTACAGAAAGAGGGCAAAAGAGCAAGACCTGTGACCTTCTGAGAGGCAACTGCAGAAATAAAGCACTGCCTATAAAGTAGTAGTGGATTCATTTCACCTTCTTCTTGGGTAGATAGTTAAAGGGACACTAAACCCAATTTTTTTCTTTAATGATTCAGATAGAGCATGCAACTTTCTAATTTACCCCTACTATCAATTTTTCTTTGTTCCCTTGCTATCTTTATTTAAAAAGCAGAAATCTAAAGCGTAGGTTCAGCACCCTGGATAGCGCTTGTTTATTGGTGGCTACATTTAGCAAACCAATAAGCAAACATAACCCAGGTTCTCAACCAAAAAAGGAATCGTCTCTTTAGCTTTATATTCCTGCTTTTTAAATAAAGATAGCAAGAGAACGAAGAAAAATGATAATAGGAGTAAATTAGAAAGTTGCTTAAAATTGCATGTTCTATCTGAATCATTAAAGAAAAAATTTGTGTTTAATGTCCCTTTAAGGGTAAAGATTATTGGGACTGAGTACTTTTTACAGAGAGCCTGGTGTTTATTTACAGGTGTTCAAAGTAGTTTGTGTCCAATGTCAACATCTATATTATTATTACAAGCAAAAACTGCTGAGATAAATCACTCTGACACTCACTTGTTCAGGTGATTGACATGTCCTGTTCTCACACAATTGGTTGCACGAGAGCAGGGATCAGCAGTGCTCAAGAGAGCTCTTGTTAATGTTACAGTTTGTCATGTGATGCTGCATCTCAAATGGCAATTGTAGAGACAGGTTCTCCACTTGAGAATGTGTCCGCATGTAACCTTGAAAGATTTTTTTTGTGAGTACAAGCAAAGATTAATCTAGTGTGATGTTTTATAAGTATTGAGATCCCTTGTTTTACCGTGACAATTGCTTTGCACTTGTGTGGCCAATTCTGTCAGTTATAATTGCAATAGGGAGAGCATGCTGATTTGCTGAATGGTTGATACACTTTATCTGTTACCTCTGTTACCAATTTTTCAGGGATTCACAAGGGAACAGCTTTTACACCAGATAGAGCATCTTCTCTCAAATCACTTGAGTATTCTCTAAAACAGGAAGCAATCAAGGCGTTTTAACCCAATGGCCTTTCTTAAGATTCAGGGCCAGAAATCAGACCGCCCTGGAAATTTTTCAAGATTTTTTTTCTATTCCCCAGTTAATTTCCCATTAGATCCCTTATACTTCAATAATTTTGAAAATTTCAGTGAGGAATTAAAAAAAAAAAAAGTGACATAGCTCCAAAAACCTCCCCTTATGCGCGTTTCACTAAACGCTTCTTCAGAGCGGAAGAGCACAGCTTGATGAGACAGATCTTTAACCACAAATAAAGCCCTCCTTTTCTCGACCACAAGTTACTATATCATCACATGATTTATTTTCATTGGTCACTGGGATTGTTAGTCATGTTATTGTAATTACACAGTATTTGGAGACATTTTACAGATTTATTTTGGCAAAGTATTCACCAATAAATGTGCTTGTTGATCTCATAAGTCACACTCATAGAATGATTATTGTTTATCTTATTCAGTGAACAGAAGAGCCCTACAGCAGTAATGTTATTGTATCAATGCTTAGATATTTTGTGTCTGTAAATTAATACACATGTATCTTTCCTTCAAGAAAAACAGTAATGTTACTGTATGTTAGTTTGATCTTAAATAAATGTTTGAATTATTTGGGGTCTGTGTCCAAATAATAAAATGTCTAGTATTGTCTGCTGTGGAACACACATCATCCAGCACATCCTCATATTGATAATATCGTCTTAAGAGTAACATCATTCAAATAAAGTATAATAGTGCAGCAAATGAGACGTTCATACTGATAAGAAACTCCAAATGTCTGAAGTAAATAGGTCACCAAAATTATCACTTGTCATTTGACTTACATAACATTTTGAGACTTTATTTTGACAGAAAGTTATCCAATCATTTTATTTATATAGGAGGTCAAGCTGATTGGTTAGTTCTTGTTTATCTTACTTAGTGACCAGCAAAGCCTTACTGCAGTGCTATATCAGTCCGTTGCTAATTTGTATCTATGGATTGCTGTCTATATATTTTTCATTCAGGACAGTGAATGGAATTATACAAATTTATCCTCGATATTTACTCTTGATGTTTGAATTATTTATAGTATGTATGTGACTGGTAGATTTTGTAGTATTATCTGTTGAAAGCCCTCTACGTCAATATATAGGCAATACCTTCCTGAAAAGAATAAAATGACTCATATATTTTACAGGATTTGGTTAAGAGCCAATTTTTTTTGACATAATTGTCTTTGGTGTAGTTGTGCAAAAGTTATAATAATCATACTCCTAAGACTGATTTTATATTTGATATAGATTTGTTTTCTTCACGATTTTTGAGGGGGGCTTTAGTCTGAGAAGTTTACCTCTAATACAAACAGGGCTATTGGCTCTATTACATATATTTATATTACCTTGGAAGAGCACAAATTACATACTGAGCAGATGATTATACAAACAGAAAGAGAAGCAGTCTGCCAGGAACAAACACAGCTCAGTAGCTTGTTCTTTGGCCCAGTTACCAGCTATGAGTAGCTTCTTTTAGCCCAATTGTGCTATTCACAGAAGAAAAATTTCCTGCAGTATATCAGTCTGATCCTGCCTAACAAGGTCAGTCCGGGCCTCGAAATACCAGGCAATTCTCCTCTGAACATGGGAAACGGCAACCCCAGACAATCCTTTTGGCCTCCTCATCAGTGAGGTGCAGCCTTATCGCTCTAAGCACATTGGGCAAGGAGTCCACGTCTGATTTTCCCCATCACCTTTAGAAAGACTTTCCCCAGGGTCATAATACAAATACATACAGAAAGCAGCCTGCCAAAGCGAACAGCAGCTCAATAGCTTGTTCTATGGTCCGGTTACCACCTGGGAGTAGCTTCTTTTAGCCCAATTGTGCTTTTTACAATTTCCTGAATGATATCAGTTTGATCCCACCTAGTAAGGTCTGTCCAGCCCTGAAATACCAGGTAATCCTACTCTGAACAAGGGAAATGGCAACCCCAGACAATCGTTTCACTTTGTATCACTTGTGCTGTATTTCAGACACGTGGAACATGTGACCTGGTTGTGGCGGCTGAGGAGTGGAACTTGCAAATCTGCACTAAAGCAACAAAAAACTTTAGGGTTTTCATGTAAATGAAATTGTTTCTTCAGATGGCAGCAACACATAAGTATTTAGGTGAAATGCTTAGATCAATGCAGAGAGATAATAGCTTTTCAGTATGTTTTAATAATTATAGATCGGGATGGGACAACGTTTTGGCACAATAATAATGTTTTCTGCATCTGTTCCTTTTAAAGTTATGGATTATTACATTGAGATATTAAAATCTAAATGTTAATTTCTTAGACTTCAGTGTAATTCTATAGAAATCAATAATCAAATCTAATTGCATCCAGTATTCTAATATTAACATTCAGTCTATAGAAATATTCAAATTAAGTCTCCTTTATAGACATTTGTTTATACTTAAACCATTTCAGAAAATAATACATTTGAATTCTCAGTTTATCTCTTCTTATTCTCAAAGTTCTATATTTCCTGTTTAAGCATAAATGGGTTTTTTTTTTTTATTTAAGTGAAAACAAAAACAAATCTTTAGGTTATCTCTAGTGTAAATAAATACAATTTTAGGCAATCACATGGTATATATGCAATTGTGCATTTATTTGAGTACATACAAGTTATATACCTATACCCACAGGCCCTTATTTATGAGGATAACCCCTTCTTTTTTCAACTATAGAGTTTAGAAACATACACACACTATTGCTTACAAAATTGTTTATTAAATGTTTAATAAAACATTTTGTTGTAGAGTTCTCACATGTGATATATAATATAAATAAAATAATGGTATAGTTTAAAGGGACACTGAACCCAAATTTTTTCTTTTGTGATTCAGATAGAGTATGCAACTTTAAGCAACTTTCTAATTTACTCCTATTATCAATATTTTTCATTCTCTTGCTATCTTTATTTGAAAAGCAAGAATGCAAGTTTAGATGACGGCCCATTTTTGGTGAACAACCTGGGTTGTCCTTGATGATTGGACAGTACCAATAAACCAGTGCTGTCCATGGTTCTGAACCACAAATTGGCTGGCTCTTTAGCTTAGATGCCTTCTTTTTCAAATAAAGATAGCAAGAGAACGAAGAAAAATTGATAATAGGAGTAAATTAGAAAGTTGCTTAAAATTGCTGCTCTATCTGAATCACGAAAGAAAACATTTGGGTTCAGTGTCCCTTTAAGTCTGCTTAGTCTGCTAAAAAACATCAGTGTTTAATATGTGTGGGTTTCTTGCGGAACAATTACCTACAATAGGGCTTCAAGATAAATAGCATCTAAAAAAGTTGAAAACAGCTTAGCACAGGGGTGTGAAATGGCTCTACAGGTAAAGGGTTAAACCATAACAAATGACACCATCTTTATCTATTCAGTAATTTATTTGTCAAGCCTTGTTATTAGATATTCAATAGTCCATCTGGGTGAGATAATTAAAGGGATATGAAACAAAACAATGTTCTTTAGTGATTCAGACAGAGCAGACCATTTTAAAAAAACGTTACAAGTTACTTCTATTAACAAATTTGCTTTAACAATGATATTTTTGTTGAAGAGATGCCTAGGTAGGTGTCAGGAGCACTTTATGGCTGGAAATAGAAACTGCTGCCATCTAGTGCTGCAGAAATGGGCTGACACCTAAGCATACTTCTCTGCTTTTCAACAAAAGATACAAAGAGAATGAAGGAAAATTGATAATATGCGTAAATTAGAAAGTTGCTTAAAATTGCTGCTCTATCTGAATCATGAAAGAACATTTTTAAAATTCCATATCCCTTTAATGTTTATAAATATATATGTATACTAGTAGCAACAGAAGACCAATTAAAGGGACAGTTTACTAAATTTTTCTCACCTTTAATTTGTTCCCAATATTCCACTTAACCTGCTGGAGTGCATTAAATTGTTTACAAGTAGCTCCTTTACCCTTATATTGGCATTTGAAATAGTTGATTTAGCCTGTGGTATCCCCACCTATTCTCAAAGTTTGTGGCCGCAGGTCCAAGCTATAGATAAGCTTTGTAAACACAGCCAGCAGAAGAAATTACACTCCCAGTGGGATATAGCAGAGATAAGGTAATAAAATGTTGATTTTCCATTGTTCTCTCCAAGTATTGGTGATTGGTTTATGGACAGATATAAGATAAAGAAGCAGGTATATGTACACAATGTGATAAAGTAATGAGATCTGATTATACCTACAGATATAAGATACAGACACATGTATATGTACACAATGTGATACAGTAATGAGATCTGATTATACCTACAGATATAAGATAGACACATGTATATGTACACAATGTGATAAAGTAGTGAGATCTGATTATACCTACAGATATAAGATAAAGACACATGTATATGTACACAGTGTGATACAGTAATGAGATCTGATTATACCTACAGATATAAGATAAAGACACATGTATATGTACACAATGTGATACAGTAATGAGATCTGATTATACCTACAGATATAAGATACAGACACATGTATATGTACACAATGTGATAAAGTAATGAGATCTGATTATACCTACAGATATAAGGTAAAGACACATGTATATGTACACAATGTGATAAAGTAATGAGATCTGATTATACCTACAGATATAAGGTAAAGACACATGTATATGTACATAATGTGATAAAGTAATGAGATCTGATTATACCTACAGATATAAGATAAAGACACATGTATATGTACACAATGTGATAAAGTAGTGAGATCTGATTATACCTACAGATATAAGATAAAGACACATGTATATGTACACAATGTGATAAAGTAATGAGATCTGATTATACCTACAGATATAAGATACAGACACGTGTATATGTACACAGTGTGATACAGTAATGAGATCTGATTATACCTACAGATATAAGATACAGACATGTATATGTACACAATACAGTAATGAGATCTGATTATACCTACAGATATAAGATAAAGACACATGTATATGTACACAATGTAATAAAGTAATGAGATTTGATTATACCTACAGATATAAGATAGACACATGTATATGTACACAGTGTGATACAGTAATGAGATCTGATTATACCTACAGATATAAGATACAGACACATGTATATGTACACAGTGTGATACAGTAATGAGATCTGATTATACCTACAGATATAAGATACAGACACATGTATATGTACACAGTGTGATACAGTAATGAGATCTGATTATACCTACAGATATAAGATAAAGAGACATGTATATGTACACAGTGTGATACAGTAATGAGATCTGATTATACCTACAGATATAAGATACAGACACATGAATATGTACACAATGTGATACAGTAATGAGATCTGATTATACCTACAGATATAAGATACAGACACATGTATATGTACACAGTGTGATAAAGTAATGAGATATGATTATACCTACATATATAAGATACAGACACATGTATATGTACACAATGTGATACAGTAATGAGATCTGATTTTACCTACAGATATAAGATACAGACACATGTATATGTACACAATGTGATAAAGTAATGAGATCTGATTATGCCTACAGATATAAGATACAGACACATGTATATGTACACAATGTGATAAAGTAATGAGATCTGATTATACCTACAGATATAAGATACAGACACATGTATATGTACACAATGTGATAAAGTAATGAGATCTGATTATACGTACAGATATAAGATAAAGACACATGTATATGTACACAATGTAATACAGTAATGAGATCTGATTATACCTACAGATATAAGACACAGACACATGTATATGTACACAATGTGATAAAGTAATGAGATCTGATTTTACCTACAGATATAAGACACAGACACATGTATATGTACACAATGTGATAAAGTAATGAGATCTGATTATACCTACATATATAAGACACAGACACATGTATATGTACACAATGTGATAAAGTAATGAGATCTGATTATACGTACAGATATAAGATAAAGACACATGTATATGTACACAATGTAATACAGTAATGAGATCTGATTATACCTACAGATATAAGATAAAGAAGCAGGTATATGTACACAATGTGATAAAGTAATGAGATCTGATTATACCTACAGATATAAGATAAAGAAACAGGTATATGTACACAATGTGATACAGTAATGAGATCTGATTATACCTACAGATATAAGATACAGACACATGTATATGTACACAGTGTGATACAGTAATGAGATCTGATTATACCTACAGATATAAGATATAGACACATGTATATGTATACAATGTGATACAGTAATGAGATCTGATTATACCTACAGATATAAGATAAAGACACATGTATATGTACACAATGTGATAATGTAATGAGATCTGATTATACCCTACAGATATAAGATAAAGACACATGTATATGTACTCAATGTGATACAGTAATGAGATCTGATTATACCTACAGATATAAGATAGACACATGTATATGTACACAGTGTGATACAGTAATGAGATCTGATTATACCTACAGATATAAGATAAAGAAGCAGGTATATGTACACAATGTGATACAGTAATGAGATCTGATTATACCTACAGATATAAGATACAGACACATGTATATGTACACAATGTGATACAGTAATGAGATCTGATTATACCTACAGATATAAGATAAAGACACATGTATATGTACACAATGTGATACAGTAATATGATCTGCTTATACCTACAGATATAAGATAAAGACACATGTATATGTACACAATGTGATAAAGTAATGAGATCTGATTATACCTACAGATATAAGATAAAGACACATGTATATGTACACAATGTGATACAGTAATGAGATCTGATTATACCTACAGATATAAGATACAGACACATGTATATGTACACAATGTGATACAGTAATGAGATCTGATTATACCTACAGATATAAGATAAAGACACATGTATATGTACACAATGTGATAAAGTAATGAGATATGATTATACCTACAGATATAAGATAAACAAGCATGTATATGTACACAATGTGATAAAGTAATGAGATCTGATTATACCTACAGATATAAGATAAAGACACATGTATATGTACACAATGTGATAAAGTAATGAGATCTGATTATACCTACAGATATAAGATAAAGAAGCAGGTATATGTACACAGTGTGATACAGTAATGAGATCTGATTATACCTACAGATATAAGATACAGACACATGTATATGTACACAGTGTGATAAAGTAATGAGATCTGATTATACCTACAGATATAAGATAAAGACACATGTATATGTACACAATGTGATACAGTAATGCGATCTGATTATACCTACAGATATAAGATAAAGACACATGTATATGTACACAATGTGATACAGTAATATGATCTGCTTATACCTACAGATATAAGATAAAGACACATGTATATGTACACAATGTGATAAAGTAATGAGATCTGATTATACCTACAGATATAAGATAAAGAAGCAGGTATATGTACACAGTGTGATACAGTAATGAGATCTGATTATACCTACAGATATAAGATAAAGAAGCAGGTATATGTACACAGTGTGATACAGTAATGAGATCTGATTATACCTACAGATATAAGATAAAGACACATGTATATGTACACAATGTGATAAAGTAATGAGATCTGATTATACCTACAGATATAAGATAAAGAAGCAGGTATATGTACACAGTGTGATACAGTAATGAGATCTGATTATACCTACAGATATAAGATACAGACACATGTATATGTACACAGTGTGATAAAGTAATGAGATCTGATTATACCTACAGATATAAGATAAAGACACATGTATATGTACACAATGTGATACAGTAATGAGATCTGATTATACCTACAGATATAAGATAAAGACACATGTATATGTACACAATGTGATACAGTAATATGATCTGCTTATACCTACAGATATAAGATAAAGACACATGTATATGTACACAATGTGATAAAGTAATGAGATCTGATTATACCTACAGATATAAGATAAAGAAGCAGGTATATGTACACAGTGTGATACAGTAATGAGATCTGATTATACCTACAGATATAAGATAAAGAAGCAGGTATATGTACACAATGTGATACAGTAATGAGATCTGATTATACCTACAAGCTCAACCATCTTATTAGGTTGTGGCTTCAACACACAAAATCAGAGCTTTAATATACACAAATAAACCTTAAAATGCTAATTTTCATAAATGTTTTACCCTGCAGTTGGTAAAAAAAGCAATTGTAAACACATTAAGGGAAAACTATTTTACAGTATACTGTCCCTTTAATTTCCTTGCTAGCTAACAACCCTATCAGCAATTAAAGGGTCTGGCTAATTCCTTACGTCATTATTTTTGTATCCAAAAGAATAAAGGTAAATTTTGTAGACTAAATTGTAAGCCAGGTGCTATATTACATGGGTTTTTTAGGGCCTTTAGCACTTCTGTAGTTCTCATTATTGTCAGCGTGAATTTGATAAACCCTTTAAGTGCGCTTTATTACAGTAGTTAGTCATAAACAGACAATGCAAGCCGGTAAAGGAAAGCGCCTGTGTTCATGTGATATCGTGTTCTCTCACGCAGCACAAACCTGAGGACGGAGAGAGCGAGGGATGGGAATATGCATCACTGTTCGGATGGAAGTTTCACCTGCAGTATCGCAAGACAGACAGTTTCCGGAGGCGCCGTTGGAGGCGTCGCATGGAGCCGTTGGAACAGACTGGTGCTGCAGCGGTTTTTGCTTTAGAAGGAACTCTGGTAAGTTGTCCGATTTCTCTCTGTATGATGTTTGTTACATAGGTCACCCAAACAAAAGGTTTTACAAACAGAAAATATCAGTCAGTACCCAGCAACCGTCACCATATCAAAACCTAAAAGTGTGATAAGAACTATTAGGTACATACAATTAAAGGGACATTGTACTCAAAGTGTCCCTGTTTCACCTAAAAGAGAATATTTCAAAATTTATTGCAGTTTAAAAATAAATGTATGTTATTAACCTGATAAAAAAGGACAAGAAATGCTGTTTACAGATATACTGTACATGCTATGATTGTATCTAGCGTATGTATTTAAATAAAACTTTTTCACAAGCATATTTCACCCAGCTGCGGTATATTTCCCTTTTTTTGTTGCTTGACTACTGGAGGAAAGTTACCCAGTGACTCAGACTCCTGAGTAGCTATTTGGAGGGTCACCTTTGGGGATTTGATAGATTCTTATTGCAAGGCTGTTCATCCTCCTCCAATAGAGATGAGGAATGTGTCCGTATCAGCCAATAATAGGAAGTAAACAACTGACGCTCCTCGATTAGTTTGCATTTAAATGACCTTTTTTCAGACACAATTTTCAGCAAGTTTTAATACTCTTCATTAATGTTGTGTTTTAATAGGGACATAAAACCCCAACTTTTTCATTATTGATTCAGATAGAACATACAATTACAAAATTCCAATTTGCTTCAATTATTAAATTTACTTTGTTTTCTATCCTTTGTTGAAAAGCAGTAAATTAAGTTCAGGAGTGTGCACGCGTCTGCAGCAATATATGGCAGAAGTTTTGCAACAATGTTATACATTAGCAAGAGCACAAGATGGCAGCATTTTTTGTACCGTAATCAATAAAAATCTGGATAGTTACTTAAATACACGTGTGTTTTTTTTTAATGTTATTTTTATCAAGTTTAAATTAAATGTATGTGTATATATATAGGCATATGATAATGACCCTTTATATTAAAGGGACAGGAAACCCCATCATTTTCTTTCATGATTTAGATAAAACAACCAATTTTAATCAACTTTCCAATTTACTTCTATTATCAAATTTGCTTTGTTTTATTGTTATCCTTTGCCGAAGTAACAACATTGCACTACAGGCAGCTAGCTGAACACATATGGGACGAGATTACATATACGGCGCAGGCTTCAGCGCAATCGCTGCAACCCGCATCACCCGTAATTTCACCTCGCACATCGGGGTATTACATATAGGGTGCCGGCAATTCATAAAGTGCCGTAAGTCAGAAAAACTATCCAGAAATGAGCGTAAATACAAATTTCTGGAGCCGCTAGTGACTTAAGGCACTTTAAAAACTGCCAGGGCCTAAGAATAATAAAAAAAAAAATGATAAAATCTTCCGTAAACGTCTAACTGGCATCCCAAAAATAAACAAAAAACGTAAAACCCCTATATCCGTCATCATACCCACACTGGAACTAATAAAAGTATTAACCCCTAAACCGACAACCCGCCCCACAACGCAATATGTCTAATTAAACTATCAAACCCACACCGTAGTAATAACTAAAGTATTAACCCCTAAATCCGCCAACCCAACATCGCAAACTACCCAATAAAACTATTAACCCTAACCCACAGCACAATAAACCTATTAAAGTATTAACGCCTAACCCGCCACTAGTGATGTCGCGAATAGTTCGCCAGCAAATAGTTCCCGGCAAACATAGCATGATCGCGTTCGCTGCGGCGGGCGAACATATGCGATGTTCGATCCGCCCCCTATTCGTCATCATTGAGTAATACTTTGACCCTGTACCTCACAGTCAGAAGACACATTCCAGCCAATCAGCAGCAGACACTCCCAGACCCTCCTACCTCCTGGACAGCATCCATTTTAGATTCATTTGGAAGCTGCATTCTTAGTGAGAGGAGGATCAGTGTAGCTGCTGCTGATTTAATAGGGAAATCGATAGCTAGGCTAGTGTATTCAGTGTCCACTACAGTCCTGAAGGACTCATCTGATCTCTGCTGTAAGGACAGCACCCCAAAAAACCTTTTTAGGGCTAGAACATCAGTCTGCTTTTTTTTTTTTTTTCCTGTGTAAGCCAGCGTGTGTGTCAGGATCACAGCATATACTGTGCCCACTTGCCAGTGCCACCACTCATATCTGGTGTAACAGTAGTGTAGATTTAAAACAAACAAACACTTTTTTGACTGTGTTAAATAATAGCAGTCAGTTTCCTTCACACGTGTGCGTTTCAGTGCCTGCCTGCCTGCCTGCCAGGGCACAGTGTCACCCCAGTGCAACTCATATCTGGTGTAACAGTAGTGTACATTTAAAAAAAAACCCCACTTTTTTGACTGTGTTAAATAATAGCAGTCAGTTTCCTTCACACGTGTGCGTTTCAGTGCCTGCCAGGGCACAGTGTCATCCCAGTGCAACTCATATCTGGTGTAACAGTAGTGTAAATTTAAAAAAAAACAACACTTTTTTGACTGTGTTAAATAATAGCAGTCATTTTCCTTCACACGTGTGCGTTTCAGTGCCTACCTGCCGGGGCACAGTGTCACCCCAGTGCAACTCATATCTGGTGTAACAGTAGTGTAGATTTTAAAAAAAAAAAAACAACACTTTTTTGACTGTGTTAAATAATAGCAGTCAGTTTCCTTCACACGTGTGCGTTTCAGGGCCTGTTTGCCAGGGCACAGTGTCACCCCAGTGCAACTCATATCTGGTGTAACAGTAGTGTAGATTTAAAAAAAACAACACTTTTTTGACTGTGTTAAATAATAGCAGTCAGTTTCCTTCACACGTGTGCGTTTCAGTGCCTGCCTGCCAGGGCACAGTGTCACCTTAGTGACACTGGGGTGACACTACCTGATCGATACCACATAATTCCTGATGTTTTAAAGCCCGTTATTCCAAACAATTTAAGAATGTTAGGTGATTTATGCCCTTTATGGCTTAAAACCAGACTCTGCATCAACTATGTAATTTTCCATGGGAGTTTTGCCATGGATCCTCCTCCGGCATGCCACAGTCCAGGTGTTAGTCCCCTTGAAACAACTTTTCCATCACTATTGTGGCCAGAAAGAGTCCCTGTGGGTTTAAAAATTCGCCTGCCCATTGAAGTCAATGGGGGTTCGCCCGGTTCGCCGGTTCGCAGATATTTGGGGAAGTTTAAATTAACCCAAATTACCTAAATTAAAAAATACTAAAGTTACTAACTTTTAAAATAAAAAACCTAACATTACTTTAAAATTAAAAAAACTAAGTTTAAATTAAGCTAAAATTACGGAAAATAAAAAAATATAATATTACAGAAAATAATAAACACATTTTTAAAAATTTAAAAAATTAAGCCTAATAACCCCCCCCAAATACCCCCCCAATCTAATGCTAAACTACCAATAGCCCTTAAAAGTGCTTTTTGTAGAGCATTGCCCTTTAAAGGGCATTTAGCTCTTTTGCTGGCCTTAAAAGGGCATTTTGCTCTTTAACAAAGTATTTGAATAGCCAATAGAATTTCAGTAGCTCTCATCCTATTGGCTGATTTGAACAGCCAATAGGATTTCAGTAGCTGTCATCCTATTGGCTGATTTGAATTTGAAGAATCAAATCAGCCAATAGGAATTCAAGGGACGCCATCTTTAATCGCGTACCTTGAATTCACTATTCAGTGTACGGCGGAGATCATATGAAAAGGATCCTCTACACTCCATGGCTCCGCGGTTACCGGTCTTCAGTTCCAGGGTCGCCGGTCTTCAGCTCCGCGGTCATAGGTCTTCAACTTTGCCCTCCGCTCCACTCCTGATTGTTCCTGGAAGAAGAAAGAAGAGGTCACCGCTTGGAAGAAGACTTCACCGCCTGGAACAGGACCTTCTCTGTCAGACTTCAGGAACCGTGAGTACCAACCTGAGGGTTAGACTTAGGTTTTTTTAAAAAAATTATTTTGGGGGGGTTATTTTATTTAGATTATGGATTGGCACTTCTTAAAAGATCAAAGTGCCCTTTTAAGGTCAGCAAAAGAGCTAAATGCCCTTTTAAGGGCAATGCCCATACAAATGCCCTTTTCAGGGCAACGGGTAGCTTAGGTTTTTTAGTGTTAGGTTTTTTATTTTGGGGGGTTTGGTTTGTGGGGGGTTTTACTGTTAGGGGGGACTTTGTTTATTTTTAATGTAAAAGAGCTGTTTAACTTAGGGCAATGCCCTACAAAAAGCCCTTTTAAGGGCTATTGGTAGTTTAGCATTAGATTAGGGAGTGTTTTTATTTTGGGGGGCTTTTTTACTTTAGGGATTAGGTTTAATTTTTAAATTTTTGATAATTTTCCGTAATTTTAGATTAATTTAAACTTTTTTTATTTTTAAAGTAATGTTAGGTTTTTTATTTTAATAGTAACTTTAGTATTTTTTAATGTAGGTAATTTGGGTTAATTTAGGGGGTATTAGCTTGTGCAATTATGGCACAAATGGTTGTAAATGCTTCTCTGGGATCCCCTTTGTTCAGAAATAGCAGACATATATGGATTTGGCATTGCTTTTGGGTAATTTGAAGGCCCCTAAATTCCGCTGCGCACCACACTTTTATTATGCCCAGCAGTGAAGGGGTTAATTAGGTAGCTTGAAGGGTTAATTGTAGCTTTAGTGTAGAGATCAGCCTTCGACCTGACACATCCCACCCCCTGATCCCTCTCGGACCCCCCTCAAACAGTTCTCTTCCCTCCCCCCCCCTCACAATTGTCACCGCTATCTTAAGTACTGGCAGAAAGTCTGCCAGTACTAAAATAAAGGATTTTTTTTTATATATATATATTATGCAGTGTTGGATCCCCCCCCTTAGCCCTCCCTGATCCCCCTCAACAGCTCTCTAACCCTCCCCCCTCTACCTATTTGCCACCAGTTTGCTAAAAAAATTGGGGGTTTATTTTATTTTTTATAATAAAAGGCCAATTTTCTGTAGTGTAGCTGCCTGCCTCAATTCCCTCCCCCTCCCCTCCCCCTCCCAGATCCCTTTTCCAACATTTATTCCCCCCTCCCTCTCCCTCCTTCTCTCTCCATCCTTCCTTCTCCCTCCTGCCTTTACACATGTGTATCAGGCGCGCACGCTCCCACCATCTGCTGCGCACTCCAGGATCAGGAACTGCTCCCGCTTCCCTCATATTTCTCCCACCCATCAATGATCTGCACCATCGCTGGCTGATGCATTGGTTTGCTTATAAAAGGGTATTGCACATTACCTCAATATTGAGGCATCGCTGCAATACCCTGAAAGCGTCTGGAAGCAATCACGATCGCTTCCCGCGCTTGAAACCCCAGAGTACGTGCCAGAGTCTTTGGTCGTTAACGATTATTTTTTTTAGGACGTGCCTTGCCCTATCTGAATCACACAAGTTTTGACTTTAATATCCCTTTAATATACAGAAATTAAATTACTATGGTCATTTGATGATCTTAGCTCTCATTATTACACTTTCACTGTCTACTGGAAAATCTTCCCTCATGATATTTTTGTGTTCGGCTAAGTGCATTACGATTGGAGCAGTAACATTCCAGTGGCTTTTAGGCTTTGCCAGCAGAACATGTACTCTACTACATATGTATGCTAGGTATTAATAGCACAAGTTAAAACAATAATTATATATGAAGGCACTTTGAAATCTCCATCAGAGATCCCTGCTTCTGAACCACAAATCTCATTTTATTAGTGTTCAAGACCCTTATGGTCTCTAATGCCAACTTGTATGCGGGAAGTAGAAGAGACAAACATTTTGGTTTATTTAACATGGAAGAATTGCTATCAGAGTTTATGAAGATGTTAACTATTTCCTGTACTTATTGTTATGGAAGCAAAGGTCCTAAATCAAATGTGTGGAACTGACATCATCTCTTAGAAATAAAAGCGCTTCAGTTTGTTCCTAAAAAATGGATGTCATTCTGAATTTCCCTCTTTAAAGGGACAGTCTAGTCAAAATGAAACATTCATGATGCATATAGGGCCTGTAATTTTAAACAACTTTCTGGTTTACTTTCATCATCAAATTTGCTTTCTTCTCTTGGTATTCTTTGTTGAAAGCTAAACCTAGGTAAGCTTGTATGCTAATTTCTAAGCCCTTGAAGGCCGCCTCTTATCTCAGCACATTTTCACAGTTTTTTTTAATGCTAGACAGTGCTAGTTCATGTGTGCCATATAGATAAGATTGTTCTCACTCCCTTGGAGTTACCTAGGAATAAGCACTGACTGGCTAAAATGCAAGTCTGTCAAAAGAACTGAAATAAGGGGGCAGTCTGCAGAGGCTTAGATACAAGATAATCACAGAGGTAAAAAGTATATTAATATAACAGTGTTGTTTATGCAAAACTGAGGAATGGGTAATAAAGGGATTATCTATATTGTCTAAAAATTAAAAAATTCTGGAGTAGACTGTCCCTTTAGCCTAAAACTGCAAGAAGAAATGCTCTAACACATGGGGGCCACAGACAGTGTACACTAAATTTATTTATTTGTTAATCTGTTCATCAACATAAAAAATATAGTCCATCCAGAATTATTGTATAGAAAATTAGTAAATCTAAGCAAGTCTCCCTACTTGCTTTTCCCCAGAAGTACTCTGTATACATTATTACTAATGCACCAGGGAACTCTGGGTAAGATATGCAGATTAAATATACAATATCTAATGCTTTTTGCTTCCAAGTGCAATCCCCTTTATGGGGTGGGTGCAGCTAACACAACACGTCTGGACAGCTGTTTAAAGTTTATTAACTCTTTCCAGTACAAGCTAGGTTTGATTTGCTGCTTGGTAAAGCTTATGATTAACTCAAAACAGCTGTATATTAGTGGTTTGTTTTTTTGCACCCACTTCAAAAAGGGATTGCACTTAGTAGAAAAAGCAGAAGATGTTGCATATCTAATTTGCATATCTTACCCAAAATCCCCTGGTGCATTAGTAACAATGTATACGGAGTACTTCTGGGGCAAAGCAAGTGGGGAGACTTGCCTAGATTTACTAATTTTCTGTACAATAATTATATGACTCTTACTTTTATGAAATGGATGATTTTTATCTGATGCTTTTATCTCCACCATAACTCAAATACGGGTCTGTTTGTCTATCAATCAATCAATCAATCAATCAATCAATCAATCAATAAATCTATCATCCATCCTTCTTAAAAATAAACATCAGTTTCAGAATTATTTATAAAGAAATAATAGAACAAGAAAATAAAACACGTCTGCTATCATAATGTAATTGCAATGCACGGCAAAGAATACAAAACACCCAGAATAATTATTTCTAAGGAAAGGTAAACCTATTACTTAACTCATTCTAAAAGGCCTATTTCATTCAGTTTTCCTTATCTACAACATTCATCATGACATTTTTAAGGCAATAGAACTGTGGTTTGGCATAAGTTCCCCTCAGCCCCTGTTGAATTTAAGAGTTTTATGATGCTAGCTATGGAAATTCAACCACTTTAAAGGGAAAAAGTTCTAAGCCACCATTAATTTGCTTAAACCGTCATTTTCCCTCAGAAAAATGACACCAGTCATATCCCTAAACTCTCTTTTTTAATATTATTATCCCTCCTGCCATTCCTTTGGGTCCTCACCACAGGACATTTAGTTGACCTCGATGAACTACAGAAGTTACAGTAGGTTTAGTTCCTTGGTCTATTTGTGTATTTTTTTATATTTCCCAAAACCTCAAGATAACCCCTAGCTATACAGAGCTGGGAAATCCTTAACCCTTAATAGAAAATGGCAGGCAGCAGAAAACTAAACTCACACTATGTTAAAAGGGCGTTAAACCTAAAATGTTATTTTCCATAAAGGGCTAAATTACAAGTGGAGTACAATTAATAGAACAGGCTGAATTATATTAGACTTTGCCTTGTGCAAAGATTAAAACACAGGGGCATATTTATGATTGTGCAAGTGGACATGATCTGATATAGCGGATTATGTCTGCTGCACATCGATAAATGCCGACAGCATACGCTCTCAACCTTTTTTCATTGCACCAGCAGTTCTTGAGAACTGCTAGTGCAATACCGCCCCCTGCAGATTTGCGGCCAATCAAAGCTTGATAAATATGCCCCACGATCTGGTATAGCAAATAAATTGTTACAAATTTTAACCAAAATATCTTAATGCATCTGAATGTTTTGTAGCTCACACTTTATTTTATAATGGATAGTGCAGAGAGCACTGTTAGCGCTGATTGCTCTCGTATTACAAGTGGTTGGTTAAGTGTTGGGCTCAAGCTTAATCCAAAATACCACTTTAAAGTTTAGTGTTTTTTGAGACCTGAAGTAAACAATTACCACTTTCTAGTATATATATACTTGTGTGTTAAACATGTTAAACATTGTTTTAAAGGGATATGGTATATGATAAGGTGTTTGACTGGGAATGACTCAAAGGTGTATATATGTATTAGATTAGTTATTTGCATGTATATGGTTTTATTTTATAGATAAGTATTTAGTTTTAAATCGGAATAATTTAGTTAATAATAGTAAATTTATTTTGTTTAATTAAAATTATATTTAACTTAGGGGGGTGTTAGGGTTAGGGTTAGACTTAGGTTTAGGGGTTAATAACTTTATTATAGTAGCGGCGACGTTGCGGGCGGGAGATTAGGGGTTAATAATTGTAGTTAGGTGGCGGCGATGTTAGGGAGGGCAGATTAGGGGTTAATACAATTTATTATAGTGTTTGCGAGGCGGGAGTGCGGCGGTTTAGGGGTTAATACATTTATTATAGTGGCGGCGAGGTCCAGTCGGCAGATTAGGGGTTAATAAGTGTAGTTAGGTAGCGGCGAGGTTGGGGGGGCAGATTAGGGGTTATTAAATATAATATAGGTGTTGGCGATGTTAGGGGCAGCAGATTAGGGGTTCATAGCTATAATGTAGGTGGTGGCGGTGTCCGGTCGGCAGATTAGGGGTTACAAATTTTTATTAGAGGGTTTGCGTTGTGGGGGGGCCTCGGTTTAGGGGTACATAGGTAGTTTATGGGTGTTAGTGTACTTTGTAGCACTGTAGTTAAGAGCTTTATGTTCCGGCGTTAGCCCATAAAGCTCTTAACTAATGACTTTTTTGGCGATAGGAGTCTTGTCGGTAGAGGCTCTACCGCTCACTTCTTCCAAGACTCCAAATACCATTGTTAGGCAAATCCCATTGAAAAGATAGGATACGCAATTGACATAAGGGGATCTGCGGTAGCCTGGAGTCGCGGAAAGAAAGTGAGCAGTAGACCCTTTCCTGCCTGACTCTAAATACCAGCGGGCGTTAAAACGCAGCGTTAGTACCCCTTAACGCTGCTTTTGACGGCTAACGCCAAACTCTAAATCTAGGCGTATGGAAGGTAACCATTTTATATTTGGGGTACCTTGCATTCCTATTGGCTGAAATTTTTAAATCAGCCAATAGGATGAGAGCTACTTAAATCCTATTGGCTGTTTAAATAACTATTTTGTTTAATTGCAAGTACTATCTGCATTGTGAAAGTTAAAGTGAAACTATACCCAAAAATTTTCTTTCATCATTAAGCTAGAGAATACAATTTTAAACAACATTCCAATTTACTTCATTTATCTAATTTGCTTCATTATTTAGATATCCTTTAATGAAGAAATAGCAATTCACATGGTGAGCCAATCACAAGAGGCATCTATGTCCAGCCACCAATCAGCAGCTACTAAGCATATCTAGATATGCTTTTCAGCAAAGAATATCAGGAGAATGAAGCAAATTAGATTATAAAAGTAAATTAGAAAGTTGTTTATAATTGTATGCTCTTTCTAAATCATGGAAGAAAAAATTTGGGTTTCATGTCCCTTTAACTTCTGACGTTCATGCCCAAGACATATTCAAACAGTGTGATGTGGGCGTCTACCATTTGATTTTTACGGCAATAAAATACACAGAAAACTGTGGCATTTCTGTTAAACTGTATTGTTATAGTGAAACGGTGTTGTCTATTGCTGAGCCAACCTATTCTTAGCATGACACCAGTCTTTTAAATCATATACTCCCTTTTCTTCATATTTTTTAATAATAGGTGTGGTGACATAACTTAGAGAATTTTTCCTTAGAATATTGGCAAACTGCTCACAACATCAGGGGGCCTATTTATGAAAGGCCTATCAGACATTATCCAACATTGCGGATCATGTCCGACAGACCTCGCTGAATGCGGAGAGCAATACGCTCTCTGCATTCAGCATTGCACCAGCAGCTCTTGTGAACTTCTGGTGCAACGCCGCCCCCTGCAGATTTGCGGCTGCTAGCAGGTTGAAATGCGGCAATGTCTGTCCGCCTCCATACAGAGCTTGATAGATAGGCCCCCAGGTCTATTTCATGTAAGACATCCCTTCCCCTGGATACACCTTTGTAGCGTTGACAAAGCATCGCTTTTCCCCTGCAAAAGATGGCTGATACAGGACGGAGAGACAAAACAGACATTAGAGAATTTGGCTAATTATTCTATTTTCTTTTCTTGGGATAAATTCTCTGTGATTCTTATATTTAGGTATTGGGGTTACACAAATTGGGGTTATGGTAGCTAGGTTTCCCTGTATAAATTGGACTGATTTGCTGTAAATATATATGTATATATACCTGTACATATTCATTTTATCCCAACATATATATTTTGGTTCCTAATAAACTCTTTGCAAAATAATGGAGGACCTTTCAGTGTTTCACTTATCTGTGACAGTTTAGTGTTTTTTAACCGTAATAGGTAACAATTCAAATGTATTTATTCTCTTATAAACATTAAAACATTGCAAATAGGATATTTAGCCATTGCAGGGCAGTGCACAGGGGCCATAAAAAGAACAAAGCTATCAAGTCTTGGCATAGAGGATAATTGGAACATTGATGTTTCACTGGATTTATATTCTTACCAAATGGTGTCCAATCTTTTCACAAAAGGAGCAATATTACATTTGTTTAGCACTAGCGGAGATGGAGAATAAATTATAGAAACTGCTAACGGAAACCAAAAAATGTGTACTATAGTTATATAGTTATTTATTAACAGACATAGGGGCCTACTTATCAAGCCGTCAACTAACTTGCATTCGACGGCACCAATACGCTTGCCTAAGATCGCCTAACATCGCTGCTGCAGACCTGAATACGTTCTCCAAAGTTACCAAAAAAGCTGTCAAAAAGCAGCGCACCAAGTACGGGGCGATGAGCAGCGGACTGTTGTTAACTAACAGTCATCAATCTCGCTGCTCTTCGGCTTTTTCCCAGCTTTATTGGTATACTGTCACTAAACACCCACACTATACTAAACTGTTTTACCCCTATCCCGCTGCTCACGGACCCCACCGCAACTAAATAAAGTTATTAAACCCTAAACCGCCACTCCCGGAGCCCACCGCCACTCTAATAAACTTATTAACCCCTATCCTGCCGCTCCCGGAGCCCATTGCCACCTACATTATGTTATTAACCCCTAATCTGCCGCCCCTACACTGCCGCCACCTACATTATACTTATTAACCCTTAATCTGCCGTCCCCAACGTCGCCGCCACTATATTAAATTTATTAACCCCTAAACCTAAGTCTAACCCTAACACCCCCTAATTGAAATATAATTTAAATAAATCTAAATAAAATTACTATCATTACCTAAATTATTCCTATTTAAAACTAAATACTTACCTGTAAAATTAACCCTAAGCTAGCTACAGAATAACTAATAGTTACATTGTATCTAGCTTAGGGTTTATTTTTATTTTACAGGCAAGTTTGTATTTATTTTAACTAGGTAGAATAGTTATTAAATAGTTATTAACTATTTAATAACTACCTAGCTAAAATAAATACAAATTTACATGTAAAATTAAACCTAACCTAAGTTACAATAACACCTAACACTACACTATAATTAAATAAATTACCTAAATTAAATACAATTAACTAAATTATATACAATTATCTAAAGCACAAAAAAAACACTAAATTACAGAAAACAAAAAACAAATTACAAGATATTTAAACTAATTACACCTAATCTAATAGCCCTATCAAAATAAAAAAGCCCCCCCAAAATGAAAAAAAAAACCCTAGCCTAAACTAAACTACAAATAGGCCTTTTGCGGGGCATTCCACCAATTAAATCAGCTCTTTTACCAGTAAAAAAAAATACAAACAACCCCCCAACAGTAAAACCAACCACCCACACAACCAACCCCCAAAATAAAATACTAACTAAGAAAACCTAAGCTCCCCATTGCCCTGAAAAGGTTATTTAAATGGGCATTGCCCTTAAAAGGGCACTTAGCGCTATTGCAGGCCCAAACTTTAACCTAAAAATAAAACCCACCCAATACACCCTTAAAAAAACCTAGCACTAACCCCCTGAAGATCGAATTACTGTTCTGAAGACCGGACATCCATCCTTAAGGAAGCGGAAGAAGTCTTCATCCAACCGGGCCGAAGTCCTCAATGAAGCCGGCAGAAGTCTTCATCCAAGCCGGGCGAAGTGGTTCACCAGACGGGCAGAAGTCTTCATCTAGATCAGCCAATAGAATGTGTTCCAATCAGCCAATAGAATGCGAGCTCAACCTTAATTCTGATTGGCTGATAGAATTCTATTCTATCAGCCAATCGGAATTCTATTCTATCAGCCAATTGGAATCTAAGGGACGCCATCTTGGATGACGTCATTTAAAGGCACCATCATTCAGTAAGAAGACTCCGGATAAAGAGGATGCTCTGCATCGGATGTCTTGAAGTTGGAGCTGCTCCGCATCGGATGGATGAAGATAGAAGATGCCGTCTGGATGAAGACTTCTGCCCATCTGGAGGACCACTTCGGCCCAGTTGGATGAAGGCTTCTGCCGCTTCCTTAAGGATGGATGTCTGGTCTTCAGAACAGTAAGTCGATCTTCAGGGGGTTAGTGTTAGGTTTTTTTAAGGGTGTATTGGGTGGGTTTTATTTTTAGGTTAGGGTTTGGGCCTGCAATAGAGCTAACTGCCCTTTTAAGGGCAATGCCCATCCAAATGCCCTTTTCAGGGCAATGGGGAGTTTAGGTTTTTTTAGTTAGTATTTTATTTGGGGGTTGGTTGTGTGGGTGGTGGGTTTTACTGTTGGGGGGTTGTTCATATTTTTTTTTACAGATAAAAGAGCTGATTTCTTTGGGGCAATGCCCCGCAAAAGGCACTTTTAAGGGCTATTGGTAGTTTAGTTTAGGCTAGGGTTTTTTATTTTTATTTGGGGGGGGCTATTTTATTTTGATAGGGCTATTTTACATGTACATTTGTATTTATTTTAGTCAGGTAGTTATTAAATAGTTAATAACTATTTAATAACTATTCTACCTAGTTAAAATAAATACAAACTTGCTTGTAAAATAAAAATAAACCCTAAGCTAGATACAATGTAACTATTAGTTATATTGTAGCTAGCTTAGGGTTTATTTTACAGGTAAGTATTTAGTTTTAATTAGGAATAATTTAGGTAATGATAGTAATTTTATTTAGATTTATTTAAATTATATTTCAATTAGGGGGTGTTAGGGTTAGACTTAAATTTAGGGGTTAATAAATTTAATATAGTGGCGGCGACGTTGGGGATGGCAGATTAGGGGTTAATAAGTATAATGTAGGTGTCGGCGGTGTAGGGGGTGGCAGATTAGGGGTTAATGAGTATAATGTAGGGGGCGGCGGTGTAGAGGGTGGCAGATTAGGGGTTAATAAATATAATGTAGGTGGCAGCGGTGTAGGGGGCGGCAGATTAGGGGTTAATAACATAATGTAGGTGGCGGCGGTGTAGGGGGCGGCAGATTAGGGGTTAATAAGTATAATGTAGGTGGCGGAGGTGTAGGGGGCGGCATATTATGGGGTTAATAATTATAATGTAGGTGGCGGCAGTGTAGGGGGCGGCATATTAGGGGTTAATAAGTATAATGTAGGTGGCGGTGTTGTAGGGGGCGGCAGATTAGGGGTTAATAAGTATAATGTAGGTAGCGGCGGTGTAGGGGGCGGCATATTATGGGTTAATAAGTATAATGTAGGTGGCGGTGGTGTAGGGAGCGGCAGATTAGGGGTGTTTAGACTCAGGGTTTATGTTAGGGTGTTAGGTGTAAACATAACTTTTATTCTCCCATAGGAATCAATGGGATATCGGGCAGCAGCGAACATGAATTTTGCTGCTTTCAGACTCCCATTGATTCTTATGGCATCCGCCCGCCTCCAGGGCGGCGGATTGAAAACCAGGTACGCTGGGCCAGAATAGTGCCGAGCGTACCTGGTAGAAATTTGATAACTAGCAAAAGTAGTCAGATAGTGACAAACTTGCATTTGGAACATCTGTAGTGACGTAAGCATCAATCTGTGTCAGACTGAGACCAGCAGATCGTATGTTACGTCACAAAATTCTACTTTTGCCGGTCTGTAGGCTGTGATAAATAAAGGGAATCAAGCTCGCAACAATTACGCTGCGGAATTCCAGTGTATTTGCGTTTGAGACTTGATAAATAGGCCCCTTAATGTCCCCCATTTATAAATATATTGACCAACAAGGTTCCCAAGTAAGTTGTATTGTCTTTTTATTATGCACCTGTTGATTGTGCATATATACTGTATTTCATGGTCAACTTGTTGTATCTGCAGCTTTACAAATGTAGCCATATGTCTTGGAGGGGCCCTAGGTCTTAGGTTTGACAAGCCATTTGTAACTCATCTATCAGCATTAATTTAAAGGGACAGTCTAGCAAAAAAAAAAAACTTTTATGATTCAGATAGGGCATGTAATTTTAAACAATTTTCCAATTTACTTTTATAATCAGTTTTGCTTTGTTCTCTTGGTATTCTTAGTTGAAAGTTAAACCTAGGTAGGGTCATATGCTAATCATGTAAATAACATTGTGCTTTCGCAAATGGAGTTACTTATGAGAGGGCACTGATTGGCTAAAATGCAAGTCTGTCAAAAGAACTGAAATAAGGGGGCAATCTGCAGAGGCTTAGATACAAGGTAATCACAGAGGTAAAAAGTGAATTAATCTAACTGTGTTGGTTATACAAAACTAGAGAATGATAAATAAAGGAATTATCTATCTTTTTCAACAATACAAATTCTGGTGTAGACTGTCCCTTTAAACATTAAATATATAATTTAAGTCAGTGGGGCTTCATGTATTTGACAAGTCTCCTTTTAGAAATGTTTCTGTGTACATTGCCCAGATTTTTTGCAGTTCACTTGGTTTTTATGGAAAGTAAACTCTTAAGTTCCTGCAAACCATTTTGTTTGGCTATTGATAGCACCAAAGACCTTTATGATATAAAAGGGTTAATAACCTGACAATCTGTAAAAACAATGTGATGTATTATTATTAGTTTTAATGTAGTATTGCATCATGGAAAAACCTATAGACTATAGTGTGTTTTTGTTTGAATCTCGTGATCTCTACACATATCTGTAGGTGGGTTGCAGGAAACAGGAGCTCGGTTATGCCAAACTCAAACATCCTTTAGCGTTCCTTTAACTACTTAAAGATACTTTAACAGGAAACATTAGGAATATATACAGTCTCCATTTAAAGGAACCCAGGAGAATTATATACAACTCAGTCCTTACATTACTAAATCGTCTTAATTAACTTCCGATCCAGTTTAGCAAAAGAAAAGAAAATTGCTCCCGTCCGTTTGTCAGACTTTAGTCTGTGATTTCTTTGTTTTTTTCTGTTTTTTATATGTCTCATTATAGGGGCACATAGTACAACTTGCAGTTATGAATGCATCACACATCCTAATGCTTACATTGGACAGGTCTGCACACCGCTCGGCATTTCACTGTATGCCCCTCATCATATACAGTAGAGTGAACTTTTAACAGTGCCTCAGCAGCAATTTAACACATCATAGGTCCTGTATAGTATATTAGTTGTAAATGATCCATGAAGTCTTCCTCCTCTGTACTCATAATGACTAACCCTACTGGGGCTAGCAGACATGGCCACACGCAAGCTGTTGGCCAAATTAAGATCAAATGGTACATTGTAGAGAGAATCTTACCAATGTTGGCTTGTGTCATTTTGGCGCCCAACCAATGCAGTTATCCTGCCAGTTTTAGTACTCCCTCCGGTTCTCTCACATGCTCAAGAATATAATTACAGCTAGTTTAAACAAATTATACAGTCTATTATTAATTTATTCTTCTGTGATCAGTTATGAGAAAGTTGTTGGGTGATAGCTTTTACCTCTATGTTATAAATGATGTGGCGCTGGCATCGTAGTGTCTGCTTCAGTGATGGGCAGTAGCTGGTGTCAGCTATAATGTGCTAAACCGTAAAAAATATGTAACAATTCTGTCTGAAGACAGTTAGAGCTAGACTTGTGCAGAAGCGACAAATTTGGTTTGTTCGAATCTTTCGGAAAGAGTATTTAGAAAAATTTGTTTTTCAGAATATTCGTCTCCTGCACTATTCAACTTGTTTAGTTTTAAACAAAACCAATACTGAATATTTGTGAAACAGTTACGTTTGTTTTCATTAAATTAATGTAAATGTTCCAAAGCTACAGGTGAAGAAGGGTTGGGATTAGCGCAGATCTGCAGCATGCTAGAGATATCTATTTAACCCCTAAAGGTAATTTGAAGGAAACAAATTAAATACTGACGAATTTCAGCAGTATTTCTTTGTTTTCTTTAAATTTATTTGGTGAATTCGTTTGGATATTAGTTTTGTGAAAACATAACAAAAATTAGTGTCTTTGGTATGGATTCACATTCGTACCGAAGCGAATGCACAAGTCTATTTAGAGCTTTTTTGTTCCTAACTGATGAAGATTTTACTGTGTTAAACAGTGAATGAAAACACAAGCGGCTAGATTACAAGTTTTGCGTTATGAGGGGTGCGGTGCGGTGCTAACTTGCACGTTATTGTCACCGCTCACTTCCCTACAGCGCTGGTATTACAGGTTTTCATAAACCCGGCATTAACAGGCAAGAAGTGAGCGTAAAGCAAAATTGAGCTCCATACCGCACTCCAATACCAGCGCTGCTTAAGTCAGTTGTGAGCTGATTGTACGTGCTCGTGCACAATTTCCCCATAGACATCAATGGGCAGAGCCGGCTGAGAAAAAGTCTAACACCTGCAATAAAGCAACGTAAAGCTCCGTAACGAAGCCTCATTGATTCCTATGGGGAAACACATTTTATGTTTACACCTAACACCCTAACATAAACCCTGAGTCTAAACACCTCTAATCTTACACTTATTAACCCCTAATCTGCCGCCCCCGACATCGCCGCCACCTACATTATTCTTATTAACCCCTAATCTGCCGCTCCTGACATCGCCACCACTAGAATAAACATATTAACCCCTAAACCGCCGCACTCCCGCATCGCAAACAATAGCAAAATATTATTAACCCCTAATCTGCCGCCCCTAACATCATCGCCACCTACATACATTTATTAACCCCTAATCTGCCGTCCCCAACATCGCCGCCACTATACTAAAGTTATTAACCCCTAACCCTAAGTCTAACCCTAACCCTAACACCCCCTAATTTAAATATAATTAAAATAAATCTAAATAAAACTTACTATTAATAATTATATAATTCCTATTTAAAACTAAATACTTACCTGTAAAATAAACCCTAAGATAGCTAAAATATATCTAATAGTTACATTGTAGCAAGCTTAGGTTTTATTTTTATTTTACAGGCAAGTTTGTATTTATATTAACTAGGAAGAATAGTTACTAAATAGTTATTAACTATTTAATAACTACCTAGCTAAAATAAATACAAATTTACCTGTAAAATAAAGCCTAACCTGCCTTACAATAAAACCTAACCTAACCCTACAATTAAATAAATTCCCTAAATTAAATACAATGAACTAAATTCAATACAATAAGCTAAATTACAAAACCCCCCCACTAAATTACAGAAAATAAAAAACTAATTACAAGATCTTTAAACTAATTACACCTAATCTAATAGCCCTATCAAAATATAAAAAGCCCACCCAAAATAAAAAAAACCTAGCCTAAACTAAACTACCAATAGCCCTTAAAAGGGCCTTTTGCGGGGCATTGCCCCAAAGAAATCAGCTCTTTTACCCGTCAAAAAAAATACAAACAACCCCCCAACAGCAAACCCACCACCCACACAACCATCCCCCCAAATAAAACCCTAACTAAAAAACCTAAGCTCCCCATTGCCCTGAAAAGGGCATTTGGATGGGCATTGCCCTTAAAAGGGCATTTAGCTCTATTGCAGCCCAAACCCCTAATCTAAAAATAAAACCCACCCAATACACCCTTAAAAAATCCTAACACTAACCCCCAAAGATCCACTTACAGTTTTGAAGAGCCGACATCCATCCTCAATAAAGCCGGGAGAAGTCTTCCCCAGACGGGCAGAAGTCTTCACCCAGACGGCATCTTCTATCTTCATCTTTCCAACATGGAGCGGATCCATCTTAAAGACATCCGGTGCGGAGCATCCTCTTCAGTTGACGGCTTCTTCTACAATGAAGGTTCCTTTAAATGATGTAATCCAAGATGGCGTCCCTTAGATTCCGATTGGCTGATAGAATTCTATCAGCCAATCGGAATTAAGGTTGAAAGAATCCTATTGGCTGATGCAATCAGCCAATAGGATTGAACTTCAATCCTATTGGCTGATTAAATCAGCCAATAGGATTGAGCTCACATTCTATTGGCTGTTCCATTCAGCCAATCGAATGCGAGCTAAATCCTATTGGCTGATTGCATCAGCCAATAGGATTTTTTTCAACGTTAATTCCGATTGGCTGATAGAATTCTATCAGCCAATCGGAATCTAAGGGACGCCATCTTGGATGCCGTCATTTAAAGGAACCTTCACTGTAGAAGAAGCCGTCGATTGAAGAGTATGCTCTGTGCCGGATGTCTTGAAGATGGAGCCTCTCCACATCGGAAGGATGAAGATAGAAGATGCCGTCTGGGTGAAGACTTCTGCCCATCTGGAGGACCACTTCTGCCGCCTTCGTTGAGGACATCTTGCCGCTTGGATGAAGACTTCTCCCGGCTTCGTTGAGGATGGATGTCGGCTCTTCAAAACTATAAGTGGATCTTCGGGGGTTAGTGTTAGGATTTTTTAAGGGTGTTTTGGGTGGGTTTTATTTTTAGATTAGGGGTTTGGGCTGCAATAGGGCTAAATGCCCTTTTAAGGGCAATGCCCATCCAAATGCCCTTTTTAGGGCAATGGGGAGCTTAGGTTTTTTTTTGTTAGGGTTTTATTTGGGGGGTTGGTTGTGTGGGTGGTGGGTTTTACTGGTTGGGGGGTTGTTTGTATTTTTTTGACAGGTAAAGAGCTGATTTCTTTGGGGCAATGCCCCGCAAAAGGCCCTTTTAAGGGCTATTGGTAGTTTAGTTTAGGCTAGGGTTTTTTTTTTTATTTTGAGTGGGCTTTTTTTATTTTGATAGGGCTATTAGATTGAGTGTAATTAGTTTAAAGATCTTGTTATTTGTTTTTTATTTTCTGTAATTTAGTGTTTGTTTTTTGTAATTTAGCTAATTGTATTGAATTTAGTTAATTGTATTTAATTTAGGGAATTTATTTAATTGTAGGGTTAGGTTAGGTGTAAGACAGGTTAGGTTTTATTTTACAGGTCAATTTGTATTTATTTTAGCTAGGTAGTTATTAAATAGTTAATAACTATTTAGTAACTATTCTACCTAGTTAAAATAAATACAAACTTGCCTGTAAAATAAAAATAAAACCTAAGCTAGCTACAATGTAACTATTAGTTATATTGTAGCTAGCTTAGGGTTTATTGTATAGGTAAGTATTTAGTTTTAAATAGGAATTATTTAGGTAATGATAGTAATTTTTATTTAGATTTATTTTAATTATATTTAAGTTAGGGGGTGTTAGGGTTAGGGTTAGGGTTAGACTTAGATTTAGGGGTTAATAAATTTAGTATAGTGGCGGCGACGTTGGGGGCGGCATATTAGGAATTAATAAATGTAGGTAGGTGGCGGCGATGTAAGGGGCGGCAGATTAGGGGTTAATGATATTTAACTAGTGTTTGCGAGGCGGGAATGCGGTGATTTAGGGGTTAATATGTTTATTCTAGTGGTGGCGATGTCCAGAGCGGCAGATTAGGGGTTAATAATTTTATGTTAGTGTTTGCGATGCAGGAGGGCACTTGGTTTAGGGGTTAATATGTAGTTTATGGGTGTTAGTGTACTTTTTAGCACTTTAGTTATGAGTTTTATTCTACAGCTTTGTAGCGTAAAACTCATAACTACTGACTTTAGAATGCGGTGTGAATCTTGACAGGATAGGGTGTACCGCTCACTTTTTGTCCTCCCAGGACAAGCTTGTAATACCCACGTTATGGAAGTCCCATTGAAAAAAGACTTTACGCAATTTGCGTAAATTGATTTGCGGTAAGGGCAAAAAAGTGTGCGGTGCCCCTAAATCTGCAAGACTCGTAATAGCAGCGGTAGTGAAAAAGCAGCGTTATAACCGGATAACGCTGCTTTTTCAATATAACGGAAGACTCTTAATCTAGCCGCAAGTCTTTTGTAACAGAAAATCAAACAAAGAGACATAAAGATTAAGTTTATTGGTCAACTCTACGAAAGTACACTGGATTGTCTTTTTCAAGTAACAATTAAAAGATATGTTCAATGATAAAAATGTTTAAAGGGACATAATACTCATATGCTAAATCACTTGAAACTGATGCAGTGTAACTGTAAAAAGCTGACAGGAAAATATCACCTGAGCATCTCTATGTAAAAAAAATAGATATTTTACCTCACAATCTCCTCAGCTCACCAGAGTAAGTTCTGTGTAAAAAGTTATACTCAGCTGCTCCCACCTGCAGGTAAAAAAATTAAAAAAAATGAAGAAATGAACAGCAGCCAATCAGCATCAGCAGTGCTGAGGTCATGAACTCTTACTGTGATCTCATGAGATTTGACTTAACTCTCATGAGATTTCATAGTAAGCTTCCTTTACCTGATTGGTGAAATAATATGAGAGTGCACGATGCTAGTCCCTTCAGATGTCCCAGGACAAACACACTAAAATGCTGCTTAGAAATCCTTTACAATGGGAGGTGGCTACTGAGGAACTTTTGAGGTAAAATATCTTTCTTTTTTACATAGAGATGTTCAGGTGATATTTTCTAGTCAGCTTTTTACAGCTATGCTGCATCACTTTCAAGTGTTTAAACATTTGGGTATTATGGCCCTTTAATATGCAGGAATTAAACATATAAACCCCCTTTCCAATTAGAATTCATGCAAAGTATATTTTGTTGCTTTTTGTAGGGTTTTCAAATTGGAACCCATTCTAATATATTTGAAAACTAAAATGTACCCCGATTTCACAAGATTTTCAAATTTATTGGTTGTACGAAACCACCCTCTATACTTTCTATAGGGGCTATATTACACTGATATTCTAATCAATAAAAAGCAAATATTTTTTAGGATATTTGGGTCTTTCTAAATCAAGTTCAGTGCCTTTACCTATTGAAACCTAATTGTTAATGTTTAAGTTCTTGTTCCAATTTGTACAAAACATTGTAGATGGTGAAGACAAGCTCTTTTAAAGGAAAACTATGACTGAAAAATACATTTTAGTAACTCCTGGAAATGCCCTTGTAAAAACCCACCGAAACTCTGCGTCATACAATAAGAACAGTTTTTTTTGGATACGTAGTAGAATGCATTAGTGATCAGTGTTTGGGGCCATGTTGTGTTTAATATATATTTACTAAATGTTACAGTATAAAATGGGCAGTCAAAAGTACATCCCCTATTGCCCAAAAGCATGATTGTTAATAGTATCCAGGCTGGGAAAGGTTAAAGAGTTATATGGAAAGATTATATACAAAAATGTTTTACTCTGCACCCCTAAGGATGGACTACAAGCAAACTGATATAAAAAAGCCACAGCATAGAGGTAGCCCTGTTGCTATCAATAGTGGTTAATAAGTCATCACACTGAAGAGGTCCAACATCTGCTTCAACACCCAAGTAATAATGTCAGTATTTATGCTCAGAATAGGACATTGAACACTTTGAGATGATATAAAATCATAAATTGTATACATAAAAAAACTCTGCAGTATACTTTCATTATTTATTTTGTTCCCTTTTCCTCTAATTCCATTCTGAAATTGTGAGCTTTTCAGTTCCTGTTATAAATGGAAGTGCAGAACACTGTTATATTCCACACAGCCATTGGTTGCATACTCTAGTGACCTACTTATAACTGTCCCTAATTGGCCAGAGCAGATAAGGTAACCTAAGTTACAACATGGCAGCTTCCATTGTTTTATAGACACTAAGGCCTAGATTTGGAGTTCGGCGGTAGCCGTCAAAACCAGCGTTAGAGGCTCCTAACGCTGGTTTTAGGCTACCGCCGGTATTTGGAGTCAGTGATTAAAGGGTCTAACGCTCACTTTTCAGCCGCGACTTTTCCATACCGCAGATCCCCCTACGCCATTTGCGTATCCTATCTTTTCAATGGGATCTTTCTAACGCCGGTATTTAGAGTCGTTTCTGAAGTGAGCGTTAGAGCTCTAACGACAAAACTCCAGCCGCCTGAAAATAGCAGGAGTTAAGAACTTTCTGGCTAACGCCGGTTCATAAAGCTCTTAACTACTGTACCCTAAAGTACACTAACACCCATAAACTACCTATGTACCCCTAAACCGAGCTCCCCCCACATCGCCGCCACTCGATTTAAATTTTTAACCCCTAATCTGCCGACCGCCACCTACGTTATACTTATGTACCCCTAATCTGCTGCCCCTAACCCCGCCGACCCCTGTATTACATTTATTAACCCCTAACCTGCCCCCCACAACGTCGCCGCCAGCTACTTAAAATAATTAACCCCTAATCTTCCGACCGCAAAGCGCCGCCACCTACGTTATCCCTATGTACCCCTAATCTGCTACCCCTAACACCGCCGACCCCTATATTATATTTATTAACCCCTAATCTGCCCCCCTCAACGTCGCCGACACCTGCCTACACTTATTAACCCCTAATCTGCCGAGCGGACCTGAGCGCTACTATAATAAAGTTATTAACCCCTAACCCGCCTCACTAACCCTATCATAAATAGTATTAACCCCTAATCTGCCCTCCCTAACATCGCCGACACCTAACTTCAATTATTAACCCCTAATCTGACGACCGGAGCTCACCGCTATTCTAATAAATTGATTAACCCCTAAAGCTAAGTCTAACCCTAACACTAACACCCCCCTAACTTAAATATAATTTTAATCTAACGAAATAAATTAACTCTTATTAAATAAATGATTCCTATTTAAAGCTAAATACTTACCTGTAAAATAAATCCTAATATAGCTACAATATAAATTATAATTATATTATAGCTATTTTAGGATTAATATTTATTTTACAGGCAACTTTGTAATTATTTTAACCAGGTACAATAGCTATTAAATAGTTAAGAACTATTTAATAGTTACCTAGTTAAAATAATAACAAATTTACCTGTAAAATAAATCCTAACCTAAGATATAATTAAACCTAACACTACCCTATCAATAAATTAATTAAATAAACTACCTACAATTACCTACAATTAACCTAACACTACACTATCAATAAATTAATTAAACACAATTGCTACAAATAAATACAATTAAATAAACTAGCTAAAGTACAAAAAATAAAAAAGAACTAAGTTACAAAAAATAATAAAATATTTACAAACATAAGAAAAATATTACAACAATTTTAAACTAATTACACCTACTCTAAGCCCCCTAATAAAATAACAAAGCCCCCCAAAATAAAAAATTCCCTACCCTATTCTAAATTAAAAAAGTTACAAGCTCTTTTACCTTACCAGCCCTGAACAGGGCCCTTTGCGGGGCATGCCCCAAGGATTTCAGCTCTTTTGCCTGTAAAAAAAAACATACCATACCCCCCCCCAACATTACAACCCACCACCCACATACCCCTAATCTAACCCAAACCCCCCTTAAATAAACCTAACACTAAGCCCCTGAAGATCTTCCTACCTTGTCTTCACCATACCAGGTTCACCGATCCGTCCTGGCTCCAACATCTTCATCCAACCCAAGCGGGGGTTGGCGATCCATCATCCGGTGCTGAAGAGGTCCAGAAGAGGCTCCAAAGTCTTCCTCCTATCCGGCAAGAAGAGGACATCCGGACCGGCAAACATCTTCTCCAAGCGGCATCTTCAATCTTCTTCCATCCGGTGCGGAGCGGGTCCATCTTGAAGCAGGCGACGCGGATCCATCCTCTTCTTCCGTTGTCTCCCGACGAATGACGGTTCCTTTAAGGGACGTCATCCAAGATGGCGTCCCTCGAATTCCGATTGGCTGATAGGATTCTATCAGCCAATCGGAATTAAGGTAGGAATTTTCTGATTGGCTGATGGAATCAGCCAATCAGAATCAAGTTCAATCCGATTGGCTGATCCAATCAGCCAATCAGATTGAGCTCGCATTCTATTGGCTGTTCCGATCAGCCAATAGAATGCGAGCTCAATCTGATTGGCTGATTGGATCAGCCAATCAGATTGAACTTGATTCTGATTGGCTGATTCCATCAGCCAATCAGAAAATTCCTACCTTAATTCCGATTGGCTGATAGAATCCTATCAGCCAATCGGAATTCGAGGGACGCCATCTTGGATGACGTCCCTTAAAGGAACCGTCATTCGTCGGGAGACAACGGAAGAAGAGGATGGATCCGCGTCGCCTGCTTCAAGATGGACCCGCTCCGTACCGGATGGAAGAAGATTGAAGATGCCGCTTGGAGAAGATGTTTGCCGGTCCGGATGTCCTCTTCTTGCCGGATAGGAGGAAGACTTTGGAGCCTCTTCTGGACCTCTTCAGCACCGGATGATGGATCGCCAACCCCCGCTTGGGTTGGATGAAGATGTTGGAGCCAGGACGGATCGGTGAACCTGGTATGGTGAAGACAAGGTAGGAAGATCTTCAGGGGCTTAGTGTTAGGTTTATTTAAGGGGGGTTTGGGTTAGATTAGGGGTATGTGGGTGGTGGGTTGTAATGTTGGGGGGGGGGTATGGTATGTTTTTTTTTACAGGCAAAAGAGCTGAAATCCTTGGGGCATGCCCCGCAAAGGGCCCTGTTCAGGGCTGTTAAGGTAAAAGAGCTTGTAACTTTTTTAATTTAGAATAGGGTAGGGAATTTTTTATTTTGGGGGGCTTTGTTATTTTATTAGGGGGCTTAGAGTAGGTGTAATTAGTTTAAAATTGTTGTAATATTTTTCTTATGTTTGTAAATATTTTATTATTTTTTGTAACTTAGTTCTTTTTTATTTTTTGTACTTTAGCTAGTTTATTTAATTGTATTTATTTGTAGCAATTGTGTTTAATTAATTTATTGATAGTGTAGTGTTAGGTTAATTGTAGGTAATTGTAGGTAGTTTATTTAATTAATTTATTGATAGGGTAGTGTTAGGTTTAATTATATCTTAGGTTAGGATTTATTTTACAGGTAAATTTGTTATTATTTTAACTAGGTAACTATTAAATAGTTCTTAACTATTTAATAGCTATTGTACCTGGTTAAAATAATTACAAAGTTGCCTGTAAAATAAATATTAATCCTAAAATAGCTATAATATAATTATAATTTATATTGTAGCTATATTAGGATTTATTTTACAGGTAAGTATTTAGCTTTAAATAGGAATAAGTTATTTAATAAGAGTTAATTTATTTCGTTAGATTAAAATTATATTTAATTTAGGGGGGGTGTTAGTGTTAGGGTTAGACTTAGCTTTAGGGGTTAATACATTTATTAGAATAGCGGTGAGGTCCGCTCGGCAGATTAGGGGTTAATAATTGAAGTTAGGTGTCGGCGATGTTAGGGAGGGCAGATTAGGGGTTAATACTATTTATGATAGGGTTAGTGAGGCGGATTAGGGGTTAATAACTTTATTATAGTAGCGCTCAGGTCCGCTCGGCAGATTAGGAGTTAATAAGTGTAGGCAGGTGTCGGCGACGTTGAGGGGGGCAGATTAGGGGTTAATAAATATAATATAGGGGTCGGCGATGTTAGGGCAGCAGATTAGGGGTACATAGGGATAACGTAGGTTGCGGCGGTTTACGGAGCGGCAGATTAGGGGTTAAAAAAAATATGCAGGTGTCAGCGATAGCGGGGGCGGCAGATTAGGGGTTAATAAGTGTAAGGTTAGGGGTGTTAAGACTCGGGGTACATGTTAGAGTGTTAGGTGCAGACGTAGGAAGTGTTTCCCCATAGGAAACAATGGGGCTGCGTTAGGAGCTGAACGCTGCTTTTTTGCAGGTGTTAGGTTTTTTTTCAGCTCAAACAGCCCCATTGTTTCCTATGGGAGAATCGTGCACGAGCACGTTTTTGAGGCTGGCCGCGTCCGTAAGCAACTCTGGTATCGAGAGTTGCATTTGCAGTAAAAATGCTCTACGCTCCTTTTTTGGAGCCTAACGCAGCATTTGTTTAAACTCTCGATACCAGAGTTAAATTTATGGTGCGGCCAGAAAAAAGCCCGCGGAGCATTAACAGCCCTTTTACCGCCGAACTCCAAATCTAGGCCTAAGACTTTTGAAGTCTAGTGTCTAGTGTCTAGTGCCGTGGATGCATTATAGTAAGTTATTTTGTTACTTTGCTACCGTCGTTAGCAGCAGAGTGGGAAACTCTGCGACAGCTCAGAGCCATCGTTAGCACTCAAGGGTTTAATAAATGTGAAATTCGATTTGAATGTGATATTCGATTCGAATGTGACATTCGAATTCAAAATAGTATTTCTAGTCTAATACTGTGTTTTATAAATGTAATATTCAAATTCGAATGTGACATTTGAAAACTGTAAATAACATTCAAAAATTTAATTTTTAAGAACATCAACATTCTATTATGTAAATCGAATTTCTACAATAACATTTGTTCTAACATTTAAATTCGTATATAAACACATTCGCCCATCCCTAATATACATATACATATTTAGACGTGTATGTATGTATCTCTATGTTAAATACTTTGCAAATACAAAGTATTTGTATAAATGTGACATAACTTTTTTTTCAAATGGTTTGGAATGTTATTAGATAAAGCACAAAAGGACATTTAGAAACTACACAGCGTTTGTAACAGAGTGGAACAGACCATATTATCAGTTAAACATAATTTAAAAGATAAAAAACAAACAAATGCCAGGAACAAATGTTACTGTAATTTTCTCCAGATGTGAGCCATATTTATATTTTGTACCTTTTTAGAATGACACCAAACAAGGCATTAGGCTTGTGAATTACAAGGATACTATTGATTCTTTCATTGCAATGTTTAATTTAACTTTCGTAAGGAGCCTGATACATGAAAAAAACCAATCTTTTTTTCCCCCGGAAATCCTTTTTTTTTTATCTAGTTGTTCTACCAATTCTTCAAGTGACACCTTAATTGAATCCAATTTGAATGTTTCCTATCGTGTGTGTGAGCCCCCCTCATATTTACACAGGTCTGCAATTTAGTACGCGCTGACCACATTAACTGAGGAGCTTTTCAAACCGTAAATGTTCTGTTGCTACCTTGACAGACCACAAGTACAGAATATGACGTTTCCTCTGCACACAACATGACAATCACTGTAAATATAACATTGGAGTTTTACATAAAACATTCAGCCGTTCTGCAGACCACCTACTGTTTGACACCGGTGGCCTTGCGCTCTGGAGACTGTGGGGAGAGCGCGTTTTGTCATGTGTCACCTCTTATGTATCGTCACTTCTTTCATAAACATGCCTTATTGAGAATGCTTGTATGCTACTATAATGCCTTTCAGTAAGTTTTCCTTTCTTTCCTATTACTTTGCTAGATGTTACAACAGGTACTGCAAAGAGAAAATGCAGAACCTTGCTGCAAAAATATTACAATATTATTATAAAACAATAAGGATATCTGCTCAAGATTTGGGTGTAGGGCTAGAGATAACTCCACTGGCGTACAAAGGGGCCTATTTATCATGATGCGAGCGGACGTGATCCAATATTGCGGATCATGTCCGCTGCCCATCGATAAATGCTGACAGCGTACGCTCTCTGCAATTATCATTACACCAGCAGTTCTAGTAAACTGCTGGTGCAATGCCACCCCCTGCAGATTTGTGGCCAGTCGGCCGCTAGCAGGGGGCGTCAATCAACCTGATCGTAATGGATCGGGTTGATTTCCAGCGATATCTGTCCGCCACCTGAGAGCAGGCGCACAGGTTATGGAGCAGAGGTCTTTAGACCGCTGCTTCATAACTGGTGTTTCTGGCGAGCCTGAAGGCTCACCAGAAACACGGGGCTTCAGGCTCCATACACAGCTTGATAAATAGGCCCCAAAGAGTTAAATGGGGTTTGCCCGCTGGATGTGTCACAGCTGATCTTACTGCATAGCTGTGGTAATTTTGTGTTAATGGCAATATTTTGATAACCAAAACAAATATTAAATGGCTGAACATGGATACACCAACTGATGATTTTTTTATTATTGGACTATCATTTCTTATGGACTCAAGGAAAACTGCATATTATATTACCCATATTAAGAAGACTATGTTATATTTTATGTATGATAAAGACCCTGATATAGGCCTAGATTACAAGTGGAGCAATACATTTTTATTGCTCATGATTGCTAAATCTACTCAAGGTAAAGAATTGGCGCTCTCAGATTAGTAAGCGAAAGACTCAGGCGCGCTAATTTCAGGACTTCATATATATCGCAACCGTGCTAACGCCCTCTCCTCATAGACTTCTATGGCAGTGCTAAAGAAAACCTTTTCTATTTATCGTTCATTTGCTAACCTGAAACTGCGCTATATACCTTTATATCTATATGAACATATACAGACATATATATATATATATGTGTGTATATATATATTTATATATATATGCTTCAAAGAAGAGAGCACTAACAAGATTTTCAACAATCGTGCCAACGTTTAATATGATATTTCAAAATACAAGTGATAACAAATGGCTTAATAAAGCCCACAGTGTTACAAAAACTTTACCTCCCTTCTCAGATGCGATGAATCAAATGACATTATAACACAGCCTTGAACCCCAACGCCGTGCGTGTCAAACTTGCATTACAAAAAAGCTGCGGACCAGAAGTTACGTCGCTTCTGGTTCCAATGTAAATATAAAATGTCATACTGTAACCATGGCAACGGATAAACAATAGAAACATATTAGAAACAAAATAATGATCCCATAAATATAGTTTCATCTAATATTTGTTAGCTCATATTTAGAGCTCTCTTCTTTAAAGCATATACTATATATATACACACACACATTGGAGCCCTTTCCAGCCTTGCCATATACTTTTTTAACCTTTTATCAATATAAATGTTTTATTTTTTTATTAAATGTGTTTATAGATGAGTGTAAAACTTTATTTTATATGCTTTACATGTGTTTTGTGGAACATTTTTTAACCCTTCACTTCAGGTCTCTGGTGGAGCTAATTCTTCTAACACTATTTAGGCTAACTTTTAACTTGTAATATCAGCGCTATTTAGTGGTTGCAATATCCATTGAAAGTAGTGGGTGCGCTATAGTGATATTGGCAGCCCTAAACCTTCTTTGGTAAATCTGACTTATCATGGACTTGTATTATTATTTGTGCACTAATTTTAACTCGGTCCAGCAATGCTGCTTGTCGTGTCTCACTCTAGCATTAGCGTGCCACTTGTAATCTGGCCCATAGTCATAAATATTTTTATTCTATGCAATTTTTTTTTTTTTACGTTTTTTCATTTTGTTCTAATACAATTACTTATTTATTGCACTTTTATATAAGTTTTTAATTTTTTTTAAAACCCAGTTCTTTACCTAAACTTAGAGCAAGATAATTTGCTGCAACTTTCTTCTGCTACAATGTTATGGTTGGCAAGATCTCAGCATTCATCATCAACATCCCATTTATAGTGGATGCTCAGCATTTTTCCTGGTGTGTGATTTCTAATGTGTGGTGCCCTGTATTGAGAATGAATGAGATAAACAAGAAAGATCTGGAGCATAAATACCATAATATTTGTATCCTGTTGTGCAGTGATGGACTGCAAGAGGACAACAGTGAAGGAAAAACATCCCTGCATGCAAAAGGCCTGGGGACACAGGGGGAAGCTCCATAGTGCTACATGCGGCCCCAGGGACTCCAGGGGAACAGAAGCTTTATAGGGCGGCATGTGGCCCAGTGAGATAAGGGGAAGGAGGAGCAACAGCTTAGAGGGATATGGCTGCACTTCACTGACGAAGCTGAAACGATGGTCTGGGGTTGCTGTTTTCCTTGTTCAGAGAGGAATTGCCTGGTATTTCATGGCTGGACTGACCTTGTTAGGCGGGATCAGACTGATATACTACAGGAATGTTTTCCTCTGTAAAAAGCACAATTGGGCAAAAAGAGGCTGCTCCTAGGTGGTAACCGGGCCATAGAACAATCTACTGATGCTGCTGTTTGTTCCTCGCAGACTGCTTCTCATTCTGTATGTATTTAAAGTCTCCCTAAGGGTGAGGGGGGAAACCAGACGCAGACTTCTTGCTCAATGTGCTTAGAGGAATATGGCTGCACAATCGTTTCGGCCTTCTATGGGTTGTCTGTAGGGTTGCCACCTCGTCCATGTTTTCCTGGACACTTATGAGTTACACATGCTGCAGGGTGTTCAGAGGGAAACATGCATCGTGCTGCTGGACAGGAAAAAAATAGTGATCCTGGACAGCACTATTCATGTTCCTCTCTGCACACCCTGCAGCATGTGTAACTCATAAGTGTCCAGGAAAACATGGCCAAGGTGGCAACCCTACAGACAACCCATAGAAGGCCGAAACGATTGTCTGGGGTTGCCGTTTTCCTTGTTCAGAGGAGAATTGCCTGGTATTTCATGGCTGGACTGACCTTGTTAGGCAGGATCAGACTCATATACTACAGGAAAGTTTTCCTCTGTGAAAAGCACAAAAATAAGCTTTCTTATTGGTGGCTACATTTAGCAAACCAATAAGCAAGGGTAACCCAGGTTCTGAACCAAAAATCGGTCGGCTCCTAAGCTTTACATTCCGGCTTTTTAAATGAAGATAGTAAGAGAACGAAGAAAATTGAAAATAGGAGTAAATTAGAAAGTTGCTTAAAATCGCATGCTCTATCTGAATCAGTAAATAAAAAATGTGGGTTTTGTATCCCTTTAAGCTTGTATCTGCAGCACTATAAGGCAGCAACGATGCTATACGATGTTATACATTAACAGTAGCACTAGATGGCAGCACTGTTTCCTGTCATGTAGTACTAATGTTATACATAGGCAAGAGCACTAGATGGCAGCACTATTTCCTGTCATATAGTACTAATGTTATACATTAGCAAGAGCACTAGATGGCAGCACTGTTTCCTGTCATGTAGTACTAATGTTATACATAAGCAAGAGCACTAGATGGCAGCACTGTTTCCTGTCATGTAGTACTAATGTTATACATTAACAGTAGCACTAGATGGCAGCACTGTTTCCTGTCATGTAGTACTAATGTTATACATTAACAGTAGCACTAGATGGCAGCACTGTTTCCTGTCATGTAGTGCTAATGTTATACATTAACAGTAGCACTAGATGGCAGCACTGTTTCCTGTCATGTAGTGCTAATGTTATACATTAACAGTAGCACTAGATGGCAGCACGGTTTCCTGTCATGTAGTGCTAATGTTATACATTAACAGTAGCACTAGATAGCAGCACTATTTCCTGTCATGTAGTACTAATGTTATAGATTAGCAAGAGCACTAGATGGCAGCACTATTTCCTGTCATGTAGTACTAATGTTATACATTAGCAAGAGCACTAGATGGCAGCACTATTTCCTGTCATGTAGTGCTAATGTTATACATTAACAGTAGCACTAGATAGCAGCACTATTTCCTGTCATATAGTACTAATGTTATACATTAGCAAGAGCACTAGATGGCAGCACTATTTCCTGTCATGTAGTACTAATGTTATACATTAGCAAGAGCACTAGATGGCAGCACTATTTCCTGTCATGTAGTACTAATGTTATACATTAGCAAGAGCACTAGATGGCAGCACTATTTCCTGTCATGTAGTACTAATGTTATACATTAGCAAGAGCACTAGAGGGCAGCACTATTTCCTGTCATGTAGTACTAATGTTATAGATTAGCAAGAGCACTAGATGGCAGCACTATTTCCTGTCATGTAGTACTAATGTTATAGATTAGCAAGAGCACTAGATGGCAGCACTATTTCCTGTCATGTAGTACTAATGTTATACATTAGCAAGAGCACTAGATGGCAGCACTATTTCCTGTCATGTAGTGCTAATGTTATACATTAACAGTAGCACTAGATAGCAGCACTATTTCCTGTCATATAGTACTAATGTTATACATTAGCAAGAGCACTAGATGGCAGCACTATTTCCTGTCATGTAGTACTAATGTTATACATTAGCAAGAGCACTAGATGGCAGCACTATTTCCTGTCATGTAGTACTAATGTTATAGATTAGCAAGAGCACTAGATGGCAGCACTATTTCCTGTCATGTAGTACTAATGTTATACATTAGCAAGAGCACTAGAGGGCAGCACTATTTCCTGTCATGTAGTACTAATGTTATACATTAGCAAGAGCACTAGATGGCAGCACTATTTCCTGTCATGTAGTACTAATGTTATACATTAACAGTAGCACTAGATGGCAGCACTGTTTCCTGTCATGTAGTGCTAATGTTATACATTAACAGTAGCACTAGATGGCAGCACTGTTTCCTGTCATGTAGTGCTAATGTTATACATTAACAGTAGCACTAGATAGCAGCACTATTTCCTGTCATGTAGTACTAATGTTATAGATTAGCAAGAGCACTAGATGGCAGCACTATTTCCTGTCATGTAGTACTAATGTTATACATTAGCAAGAGCACTAGATGGCAGCACTATTTCCTGTCATGTAGTGCTAATGTTATACATTAACAGTAGCACTAGATAGCAGCACTATTTCCTGTCATATAGTACTAATGTTATACATTAGCAAGAGCACTAGATGGCAGCACTATTTCCTGTCATGTAGTACTAATGTTATACATTAGCAAGAGCACTAGATGGCAGCACTATTTCCTGTCATGTAGTACTAATGTTATAGATTAGCAAGAGCACTAGATGGCAGCACTATTTCCTGTCATGTAGTACTAATGTTATAGATTATCAAGAGCACTAGAGGGCAGCACTATTTCCTGTCATGTAGTACTAATGTTATAGATTAGCAAGAGCACTAGATGGCAGCACTATTTCCTGTCATGTAGTACTAATGTTATAGATTAGCAAGAGCACTAGATGGCAGCACTATTTCCTGTCATGTAGTACTAATGTTATACATTAGCAAGAGCACTAGATGGCAGCACTATTTCCTGTCATGTAGTGCTAATGTTATACATTAACAGTAGCACTAGATAGCAGCACTATTTGCTGTCATATAGTACTAATGTTATACATTAGCAAGAGCACTAGATGGCAGCACTATTTCCTGTCATGTAGTACTAATGTTATACATTAGCAAGAGCACTAGATGGCAGCACTATTTCCTGTCATGTAGTACTAATGTTATAGATTAGCAAGAGCACTAGATGGCAGCACTATTTCCTGTCATGTAGTACTAATGTTATACATTAGCAAGAGCACTAGAGGGCAGCACTATTTCCTGTCATGTAGTACTAATGTTATACATTAGCAAGAGCACTAGATGGCAGCACTATTTCCTGTCATGTAGTACTAATGTTATACATTAACAGTAGCACTAGATGGCAGCACTGTTTCCTGTCATGTAGTGCTAATGTTATACATTAACAGTAGCACTAGATGGCAGCACTGTTTCCTGTCATGTAGTGCTAATGTTATACATTAACAATACAGCACTAGATGGCAGCACTGTTTCCTGTCATATAGTACTAATGTTATACATTAGCAAGAGCACTAGATGGCAGCACTATTTCCTGTCATGTAGTACTAATGTTATACATTAGCAAGAGCACTAGATGGCAGCACTATTTCCTGTCATGTAGTACTAATGTTATAGATTAGCAAGAGCACTAGATGGCAGCACTATTTCCTGTCATGTAGTACTAATGTTATACATTAGCAAGAGCACTAGAGGGCAGCACTATTTCCTGTCATGTAGTACTAATGTTATACATTAGCAAGAGCACTAGATGGCAGCACTATTTCCTGTCATGTAGTACTAATGTTATACATTAACAGTAGCACTAGATGGCAGCACTGTTTCCTGTCATGTAGTGCTAATGTTATACATTAACAGTAGCACTAGATGGCAGCACTGTTTCCTGTCATGTAGTGCTAATGTTATACATTAACAGTAGCACTAGATGGCAGCACTGTTTCCTGTCATGTAGTGCTAATGTTATACATTAACAGTAGCACTAGATAGCAGCACTATTTCCTGTCATGTAGTACTAATGTTATAGATTAGCAAGAACACTAGATGGCAGCACTATTTCCTGTCATGTAGTACTAATGTTATACATTAGCAAGAGCACTAGATGGCAGCACTATTTCCTGTCATGTAGTGCTAATGTTATACATTAACAGTAGCACTAGATAGCAGCACTATTTCCTGTCATATAGTACTAATGTTATACATTAGCAAGAGCACTAGATGGCAGCACTATTTCCTGTCATGTAGTACTAATGTTATACATTAGCAAGAGCACTAGATGGCAGCACTATTTCCTGTCATGTAGTACTAATGTTATAGATTAGCAAGAGCACTAGATGGCAGCACTATTTCCTGTCATGTAGTACTAATGTTATAGATTATCAAGAGCACTAGAGGGCAGCACTATTTCCTGTCATGTAGTACTAATGTTATAGATTAGCAAGAGCACTAGATGGCAGCACTATTTCCTGTCATGTAGTACTAATGTTATAGATTAGCAAGAGCACTAGATGGCAGCACTATTTCCTGTCATGTAGTACTAATGTTATACATTAGCAAGAGCACTAGATGGCAGCACTATTTCCTGTCATGTAGTGCTAATGTTATACATTAACAGTAGCACTAGATAGCAGCACTATTTGCTGTCATATAGTACTAATGTTATACATTAGCAAGAGCACTAGATGGCAGCACTATTTCCTGTCATGTAGTACTAATGTTATACATTAGCAAGAGCACTAGATGGCAGCACTATTTCCTGTCATGTAGTACTAATGTTATAGATTAGCAAGAGCACTAGATGGCAGCACTATTTCCTGTCATGTAGTACTAATGTTATACATTAGCAAGAGCACTAGAGGGCAGCACTATTTCCTGTCATGTAGTACTAATGTTATACATTAGCAAGAGCACTAGATGGCAGCACTATTTCCTGTCATGTAGTACTAATGTTATACATTAACAGTAGCACTAGATGGCAGCACTGTTTCCTGTCATGTAGTGCTAATGTTATACATTAACAGTAGCACTAGATGGCAGCACTGTTTCCTGTCATGTAGTGCTAATGTTATACATTAACAGTACAGCACTAGATGGCAGCACTGTTTCCTGTCATGTAGTGCTAATGTTATACATTAACAGTAGCACTAGATGGCAGCACTGTTTCCTGTCATGTAGTGCTTCACGCATCTGCACGTTACTTACCTAGGTATCTCTTCAACAAAGAATAGCATGAGAATGAAGCAAATTTTATAATAGAAGTCAGGTGGAAACTTTTTTTAAATTGTATTCTCTATCTTGTTACCAGCATTTTACAACAATGGAAACCCCTAGGCCATTATCAGCTACTGTGTAAACACAGCCTAAGGGTTACAATTTCGCCATATTGTGAGTAAATGCTAAATTGATCTTGTCCATTCGGTTATATTCAGCTTCTATTTCCCACAGCATCTCCCTGTTCTCTAATAACCTATATGTATATTGTAGAGTCATTACCAAACCGTAGTGCAGAATGTGACTATTTACTAATTTGTTGTTACCTTTTTAGGGGGGAATTACGGATGATAAAAGTGATGACAGTAAAGCAAGCTCAACAATGAGTTTTGGAGTGAACAGACCTACAATATCCTGTATATTTGAATGTGAGTAAATAGGCTGATTATGAATATTTGTGTGTCAGTCTGTGTTTATTGTCATACCTATGAATTTTACTTTTTATTTCATTTAGCTTTTTATTAACACTAAGGGCTAGATTACGTGTGGCTATTAGCGCTCCCGCTCAAGCGTAAATGACGCTAAACAGAGTTTTCTGCACACATCGTGTTGCGCTTGTATTATAAGTAGAAAATAAAAAGTTTATTTGCGCGAGCGTTAACATGACATGCGCATAAAGCTGAAATACGCATTTACGTATTCCCCATGGACTTCAATGAAGCCCGAAAACTGCAAATAAAAACAAACAACTAACACCCATACTCGCAAGGTAACCCGAACGCATTTATTTAGGAGTGCTACATATGAATATTTCACATTCCAATATTCTTCACTTACAGTTTAATGTCTTTTTATTGTAAACAAACACACACATATATACTGTATATATATATATATATATATATATATATATCTGTATATCTATTCCTGTAGATATATAGGTATAGATATGTATTTTACATGAACATTATCATATATATATATATATATATATATATATATATATATATATATATATATATATATATATATATATAAAAATAAATAAATATATCTTTAATAATAAAACAGTATTATTTTCTATGTGAAGAACATATGAATACAAAATAATAAAAAAATATTTACAATTAAATAAAATAAATTAAACATACTGATATATATATATATATATATATATATATATATATATATATATATATATATATATATATATATATATATATATATATATATATATATATATATATATATATATAAATTTGTGGATTATTTAGAATATAAGGAATAGATATAATGCTATAGATAGATATAGATATATATAGAAATATGTATTTACAATAAAAAGTACATTATCCTTTAAGTGAAGAACATTGGAATGGGAAATATGTAAAGTAAATATACAGTAAAACACATAAATATTTAAAATACACCTGTACACTCATCTATATATATATATATATATATATATATACACACATACATAGACATATTTAGATGCGTATGTATGGATCTCTATGTTAAAGTCCTTTGCAGTTCTTTTTTTTCTCTGACATCTTTTTATTGCATATTTTAAAGTGTAACTGTACTTTTTAATGTATTCCTACGTGCATTAAATTAAATTGCGTTCAAGCAAATTATTTTATTCTCAACCTGTAACATGTGCACTACTTCCGACATGCGCAAGGAGCAGTTATAAACCCCTTTTCGCTTGTGCGCAACTATTAGCACGTCCTAATCTGGCCATAAGTTGCCATGTTTTCTGAACCATTATATGGAAAGTGAAGTTAAAGGGACAGTCTACTTGATATTTTATTGTTTAAAAAGATAGATAACACCTTTACTATCCATTCCACAGCCTGTGCACAACCATCATTGTTATATCAATATACTTTATAAACTCTGTTTGCCTCTTTTTAAGCCCTTGCAGGCTGATCCTTATCTCAGTGCTTTTTAAATCTTGCACATAGTTTATGTTTGCATTATAGATAACATTGTGTTCACTCCCGTGGAGCATGAAAATGTTTATACGAGAACCAGCACTGATTGGCTAAAATGCAAGTTTGTAAAAATCACTGAGATAAGGGACAGTTTCCAGAGGTTTAGATACAACATAATCATAGAGGTAAAAAGTGTATTAATACTGTATAACATTGTTGGTTATGCAAAACTTGGGAATGGGAAATAAAGGGTTATCTATCTTTTTAAACAATAACATTTTCAAGTAGAATGTCCCTTTAAAGGATTAGGAAAGTCGGAATTTAACTTCCATGATTCAATTTTAAGATACTTTTCAATTTTCCTGTGTTATCAAATGTACTTAATTAGGTTGGCATCCTTTATTGAACAGCATACCTAGATAGGCTTAGCAGTAGAAATGCATTACTGGGAGCTAGCTGGTTATTCATGGCTACACACATATGCCTCTTGTTATTGGCTCATCAGACGTCTCCAGCTAAATGGTGCTCTGAAGCTGTTTAACCCCTGAAGAGCAGTAGTTATATACAAGCAATAGTGCAGTAAAAAGCATTATCACATTTGATCATTTTCCTTTTACACTTTTATTTCCCTTCAATCAAAACATATAAATACTCTATCAGAAAAAAGCCAATCCCCACAGTGCTGTTACAGATGAATGGCCTCTTCGCACTCTACAAAGAAGTATGTATATATATATATATATATATATATATATATATATATATATATATATATATATATATATATATATATATATATATATATATACACAGGAACAGTGATGTCTGATATCTTTATATAGAATGGAGGATACGAGTTCTGATTGGCTGTACATCTCTCTACATACTATGCACAGCCAGCCATGTAAATAAACACATCCACAGAGATAAACTGATATCACTATATGTAGATGCTCAGTATTGGAAACTATTTTTTCATGTCCAATACTCAGAGCTTTATCATGCATTTTAAATAATGAGTGTAACAGTTTAGTGTGAAATGTGACATCAAACTGTAATGAGGAAAGCTCAATAGTTTTTTGGATGCATATTAAAAGGATATTGAAAGGATAAAATCTATGCACACAAATATTCACACATAATTGTGCACAACGTGAATTTGTTAGAAAAAAAGTCAAATAAACATTGTGTCTTTTTGTTTTCTAAAGATGGCAACCGATACCATCTGCGTTGTTACATTTACCAAGCGCGTAACCTGACTGCCATGGATAAAGACAGCTTCTCGGGTGAGTAAACTGTGGCTTTTTTTACACAGTTAGTTATAGACACATAATAAAAAAAGTAACAAGTGTTTTGTGCTTCAGGGAATATGATAAATATATTGTTTAGTTTGCACTGCTTGGATAATATCATAGGGAAGTGTAAGCATAAAGAAATTGTTTATTTGTACCTTGTAGCGATAAATGACTTAAAGGGATACTAAGCCCACAGTTTTTCTTTCATGATGTAGCTGCCAACCCTATTGGTTTCCTGCTTGGTGACTACAATGGTTGTGCAGAACTTAATATTTCTGCAAATAAACAAATTATAGAACCTCATTGTTAGTATTGGAATGACCCATTAAAGGGATACTAAACCCAATTTCTTTCATGTAATTGGCAAGAGTCCATGAGCTAGTGACGTATGGGATATACAATCCTACCAGGAGGGGCAAAGTTTCCCAAACCTCAAAATGCCTATAAATACAGCCCTCACCACACCCACAATTCAGTTTTACAAATTTTGCATCCTATGGAGGTGGTGAAGTAAGTTAGTGCTAAGATTTTTAAGCCTGATTCCTCTCAGAGTACAGTGAATGTCAGAGGGATGTGAAGGGAGTGTCACTTATTGAATGCAATGGTTTTCCTCACGGGGATCTATTTCTTAGGTTCTCTGTTATTGGTCGTAGAGATTCATCTCCTACCTCCCTTATTCAGATCGACGATATACTCTCATATTCCATTACCTCTACTGATAACCGTTTCAGTACTGATTTGGCTATCTGCTATTTGTGGATGGGTGTGTTTCGGTAAGTATGTTTTCATTACTTAAGACACTCTCAGCTATTGTTTGGCACTTTATGCATTATTATAAAGTTTTAAATATATGTATTGTACTTATATTTGCCATGAGTCATGTTTATGTATATTTCCTTTTGCAGGCTGTCAGTTTCATATTTGGGTTAAAACATATTTAGGAAAATATTATTATTTTTTACCTGGGGTATAGTCTTTTTTCAATTGACTGCTTTTTCATTCAATTTTGCTGGCAAAATTAGGCTTGCGAGGGCGCAAACTGCTAAAGCTTATTTATATTCTGGCTATCTTCTTAGGCCTGCCATTTCTATGGCTGATGTTGCAGCTGCATCAACTTTTTGGCTGTCAACTGTTTAGCGCAACAAGAAATGAATCCTGATTTGTCTAGCATTGTTCGCCTGCTTCAACATGCTAATCATTTTATCTGTGATGCCATTTTTGATATAATCAAAATTGATGTTAAATCTATCTCTTTAGCTATTTTAGCTAGAAGAGCTTTGTGGCTCAAATATTGGAATGCTGACATGGTATCTAAGTCTAGATTACTATCTCTTTCTTTCCAAAGTAATAAGTTATTTGGTTGTCAGTTGGATTCGATTATTTCAACTGTCACTGGGGGGAAGGGAGTATTTTTGCCTCAGATAAAAGACCTAAGGTTAAATCTTAAGCTTCTAACCGTTTTCGTTCCTTTCAACAGAAAAAGGAACAGAAACCTAATCCTTCCCCCAAAGAATCTGGTTCCAATTGGAAACCTTCTTCAAGTTGGAGTAAATCCAAACCGTTTAAGAAACCAAAGCCAGACCCCAAGTCTGCATGAAGGTACGGCCCTCATTCCAGCTCAGCTGGTAGGGGGCAGATTTGGGCAGATTCTGTCCAAAATCAATGGATTCAGAGTATTGTCTCTCAAGGGTACCGAATAGGATTCAGAGTAAGACCTCCTGTGAGAAGATTTTTTCTCTCACGCATCCCAGCAAATCCAGTAAAGGCTCAGGCTTTTCTGAAGTGTGTTTCAGACCTTGAGTTTTCAGGGGCAATCATACCAGTTCCGTTTCAGGAACAGGGTCTGGTGTTTTATTCAAATCTATTCATTGTCCCAAAGAAAGAAAATTCATTCAGGCCATTTCTGGATCTTTTCAAAATGGTGACTATAAGGACTATTCTGCCTTTTGTTCAGCATGGGCATTATATGTCCACAATAGAATTACAGGATGCATATCTTCATATTCTGATTCATCCAGACCACTATCAGTTTCTGAGATTCTCTTTTCTAGACAAACATTACCAATTTGTCACTCTTTCATTTGGCCTAGCGACAGCTCCAAGAATCTTTTCAAAGGTTCTCTGTGCCCTACTCTCTGTAATCAGAGAACGGGGTATTACGTTGTTTCCTTATTTGGACAATATCTTGGTACTAGCTCAGTCTTTACATTCTGCAGAATCTCACACAAATCAACTAGTGTTGTTTCTTCAAAGACATGGTTGGAGGATCAATTTACCAAAAAGTTCTTTGATTCCTCAGACAAGGGTCACTTTTTTAGGTTTCCAGATAGATTCAGTGTCCATGTCTCTAACAGACAAGAGACGATTAAAATTGGTTTCAGCTTGTCGGAACCTTCAATCTCAATCATTCCCTTTAGTAGCTATGTGCATGGAAGTTTTAGGTCTCATGACTGCAGCATCGGACGCAATCCCCTTTGCTCATTTTCATATGAGACCTCTCCAGCTTTGTATGCTAAATTAATGGTGCAGGGATTATACAAAGATATCACTATTAATATCCTTAAATCCCAATGTTCGACTCTCTCTGACTTGGTGGTTAGATCACCATCGTATAGTTCAAGGGGCCTCTTTTGTTTGTCCAACCTGGACTGTGATCACAACAGATGCAAGTCTCTCAGGTTGGGGAGCTGTCTGGGGATCTCTGACAGCACAAGGGGTTTGGAAATCTCAAGAGTTGAGGTTACCAATCAATATTTTAGAACTCCATACTATTTTCAGGGCTCTTCAGGTTTGGCCTCTGTTGAAGAGAGAACTGTTCATTTGTTTTCAGACAGACAATATCACAACTGTGGCATATGTCAATCATCAGGGTGGGACTCACAGTCCCCAAGCTATGAAAGAAGTATCTCGGATACTTGCTTGGGCAGAATCCAGCTCCTGTCTAATTTCTGCGGTTCATATCCCAGGTATAGAAAATTGGGAAATGGATTATCTCAGCCGTCAGACTGTACATCTGGGGGAGTGGTCGCTCCATCCAGATGTGTTTTATCAGATTGTTCAGATGTGGGGTCTTCCAGAAATAGATCTGATGGCTTCCCATCTAAACAAGAAACTACCCAGGTACCTGTCCAGGTCCAGGGATCCTCAGGCGGAAGCAGTGGATGCGTTAACAGTTCCTTGGTGTTACCAACCTGCTTATAT